>NW_024467316.1:134487-348230 GCF_000600275.1 Aspergillus ruber CBS 135680 | reverse complement strand
ATGATTAACATGCGCTTAGATGGAAAACGGATGGAGCATCCACACCTTCTCCGGTAACACCCTCGCCGAACACCCCACCGACAAGTTCAAGCAGTTCGTCTGGCGTCCTCGTCCCGCAACCCTCCTCAGCAAGGAAGAACAGAAGCAAGTCCGCAAGAACCTCCGGGAGTACTCGAAGGAATTCGAAGAGGAGGACAAGTACGCCGTCGACATTGCCAATACCGCCGTCGTGGAGACCCGCAAGCGTGTCATCAACGAGTGGACCGCCTGGCTCCGTCGGGAGAAGGAGTTCCTGGCCGAGGAGCGGGAGGCCTACGACCTCCCCGAGAACGCAGACGAGGCCAAGCTGGCCAAGGACGCACGTCCCGAAGCCGAGGAGCAAGGCGAGACTGTTGTCGAGGAGATGGTGGAGGAGATCGTCGAGGAGCACGAAGAAGTTATTGGTTGATTGGAAATACTCTTTTCTCATTTCCCTCTTGTTCGTATTTAATGTGGCCTTTTCTATTTTCTTTTTTTTTTTACCGTGTCCTTTTTGAAGCGAGAAAATCTGCTTCCGTTTCCCTATCCGAGTGTGGGATGATTCAAAAAATGAGAGATCTGTTGCATTTCACCTGGTGGATCATGTGCAATGTTGGTAGTATGAGAGATGAAAATCATGACCTCGTTAGAAAGTTCGATTATATCCACTATAGATTGAGTATTTGAAAGAAATTTGTCCTTATAACATGAAGAAAATACCATGAACCATGGCCAACCAAAGCCCAGCCTTCCCTATATACTCCCGTTTAGCAGCCCCATTATCTTTATCCTCATCCTCATCATCATCATCTCCCTGATGACCAGACCTGGTTCCTCCCCCACCGCCTCTCGCCCTCTCCGGCACAACATTCGCCTTAAACCACTTCTTGTTCTTTCCCACCACATTCCCTGCCGGCGCATACTCACATACAACATACCATCCCAATGCTTTTTCAAAATCCCCGGTCTTCTCATCCTTTGCATCATCATCATACCCACAGTCCACCGCTGCACAACCAACCTGCGTCGTGGATTTCCAGACTAACTGTGTGAAATGCCCTGTTTCCTCGGTGAAGCCCGTAGGGAGCTTGAAATTGTACATTTTGCGTTCTTCGCCCCAGACTGCGATGGCGGAGGAGGCGTTGGGGTAGCCGAAGGAGAGGTTTTCGCCGTATGGCCCATTCTATTTTCTTTATTAGCTGTCGGTACTGGTAAAAGTCTATATGTATGGGGAGGGGGCTTACTGAATGCTTCCATTTACATTGCTGTGCCCAATTGCGGGAGTAGTCGGCTAGTGTGTCGTTCCACGTTAATGTGCAGGCATCGTGTTCGTTGCGGTAGTTATTGCTGATGGATAGGACGGTGTCTTTGAATTCGCTGAGAGAGGTATAGGATGCTGGGGTGGGTGATGTTGGCGTCGAGGTGAGTGTGGTTGTGACGAGGACGGTCTCCTGCTCTTGCGCGTGAGCGAGTGAGAGGAAGAGTAGACAGAACCAAAGAATGCGTATACATTTTGATGCGCTGAATATGGAAATCATGATATTAGTGGTTAAATGATGGTAAATCTGAATATGACTTTTAATCCTGGCATGGCCAAGGGGCGGTGGTGTTTTATTCTGTTACTGTACAGGCTCTGTGGATACTGTTTTTGCCTTTATTTTTATGCCTGGCGCTTCTATGATGCAGAATGAATATGATCCATAGCCTCTTGAAACATGGAACCGCCGATGGATGACTGCGTCTGGCTCCGTTCCAGCAGCCGCCGAGCTGACGTCAAGACAGTTATATGTTTGCCTTTTTTGATATCGCTGAAAATAAACAAAATTCTAAATAATCGGTATAATCGGTATAATCGGAAATCATATCGCAATGGTATCTCACATAACAGTACACCCAATTCCGTACATGGCTCGTTCAACATCGCGTTTGACCTGGTACCAATCTGCGCGCCGCTCGGCGAATTCATATACTTCCTCTACGCGCCAAATCCCCTGGAAGCGCCCAGCGTCGGCAATGATCGTGGCTAGCTCTTTAGCGTCCGATGGGTCGATCAGGTAGATCTGCGAGAGCTCTCGGAAGGCTTTGAAGTAGAGGAGAAGGTTGGAATTTCGTAACGTTTGGACGAACTTGAAATAATGATTCATGTCGCTATAATTTGCGTTAATATTTAGGCTTATTGGTAAGCCGCGGCCCAGAAGATAAAGTTGTTCTTACCTGATCAATCGGAGGGAACCTTCAATGCTGATCCGTTGGCGCTTCAGATGCTTGCAGAGAGCCGCAAAGAGCCGCAGTCCGACTTCCTGGTTGAAAACATCTAGTGTGCTCTTATCCGTGCTTCCGACCAGCATCTGCGTATGTGATGATACCACATCAACCACGGCACTGGCGGATTCTGTGACGCCCACGTTCATGGTCTGTCGGTACGGGTCGTTGGAGATACCCGGGTTGAAGTCTGTTGCTAGCTGTCGTGTCGCTAAGATGTAGTCCACTTCCTCCATAAGCACATCAATACCCTTGCTCAGTCCTGTAGCGACGCGCTCATCGAGCATTTGCTCGAACTTCTTCTTTTCTTTCACGGCGGGATCGAGGAAATCGTTCCGATCGGTCAGTTTGGAACTCACGAGTTCTTGTTCATAGAACACATCAACCATCTGCAGAATGAGATCACCAACGTTGACCAGCTCCAGAAACGTCACCAGAGGCTCCACTCCGGATTGATCCCGTTCTCCCTGCTCGCGCGGCCGGTAATTGGAGAGATGATCTACCGCCCGGTTAAAGCCAACAATCACATGGCGTTGTCCAAGGATGCGCAGCAAGGTAACGAATATGGTTTGACATTGTTGCTTCGCGGCCACACCTGTCCGGCCACCAATTTTCACGAACTGCGCTGCTCGTTCAAGGCTTGACTTGGCTGCATGTACCATACTCAGAGCTATCTCGATGCTGAACAACGATCTAATACCTTCCATCTTCGATTTCATGAGAGCAGCTTTGGCTGCGAGTTCTGATGTCGGAGCTTCTGTAATTGTAACGGGGGCCGGGGACGCAATCGTCGAGAATCTACTCGGACTCTTCAGTGACGATACATCGCTGGTAATGGAATCTTGATCAGATTTTGTGTCATTTGATTTATTGCCAGAAAAGCTGGGAAGAATGTTGACTGGAGCCATGATCACTTTCTTGAACGAGCTCAAAAAGTCCCTCTTATCTGCTTGACGATTTACGTTCGACATCAAAAAAGACTCGGTTGACGCAGCCTGCTCAGAGAGCTGTCGATCCCATTCTTCCACAGCAGAGTCCGACCACTTTCGGAAATGGTCCAGCTCTTCAGCAAGGTACAACTCCATGTGTGGTTCGTATACCTTGGTAATCACGCTGTCTAAGAACTCATCAAAACTATCTGGCGCGTTCTGGATCGGCAAAAGGGTCTCAGAGAGGTTCTGGCATTGCGCAAATGTAACTGAAACGGCATTCAGATAAGACTCGACGTTGGTACGATGTAGCTCGTCGAAAATCGCAGTCAGAAAAGGATATAGAACGTCCTGGCCCACCTTTTCCACAAACGGCGAAGCAACCTTTGTCGGCGGGGGAAAGATACGATTGATTATCGATACTTCTTCGTTGTAGGCTACACTCAGCCGCGTAAAGAAGGCTTGTGTTTGTTGCAGTTTCACCCGGCTGGTCACCGAATCGATGCAGTCTGCCACCCGTGCGAATTCAGATTTTCGGGTCACCAAGTGATTATGATGGATGAAGTATTCAACAGCAGTGCCACCACCGTTCAATGTGCAAAGGACGTGAGCGTACTTTTTCATCGTCCCATCGACATCCTCCGTTTCGTAGCCCTGTCTGAATTCTTTTAAGGCGGCTGTTTCGAACATGGACACGACTTCTTGTAATTTCGCAATTCGATCGCGCCAGCTTTCATTATTATCGCAGTTCGAGAAAGCCTGCAGTTGCGACAAGATCTGTGACTGGTGATGGGGGTCATTGTATTTCTGGAAGACGAGGTTGGTTGTTGAAGGGCCAGAAGTGACGATATCCTCATAGAATGGAGACAATGCCGCATGGATCTTTCCATACTCCTGGCGGGCTTCCCCGCGTACCGATTTGACCAGTTTTAATGCCCCAAGGACTGGATCTCTTTCCAGCTCCTCCTGCGTATCGACCGGCGCAGTCGTAGAAACGTTGATCTGATCAAACCCATCCGATATCGACTTCATCGCGGATGCCGTGTTGTTTTCGACATTTCCGATTGCCGCAGAAGACCCCTTGCCTTGTTCCGCCAGCTCTTGCTTCTCGATGCTTTTCGGGTCGACAATGGTTCCATAGACGTGTTCAACGCGCTTCCTAGCTTCCATTTCGTTCCAACAGCCCATCCGCTTCATTTTCTGTACCCATCTTGTATCATCGTATGCTATCTCGCACAGCAGCTTCGAAGATCGTGCAACCCGGATGAGATCAATGGGTGGAAGGTAATCGAAAATCGACGACAGGATCTCTAATAAGTGTCAGACAATGACAATATTCCAACTATTTCTGCCTTCGAACCGTATACCCTTCCCGCAGTTCTAGAACTCACCTGCCGGTAGAGCGGCCCTGGAGACATCCTCCATAGAGGCCATCTTGAGCGAGGCCAACACATCTCTGCGCGGTTTCCCGCCAGACCCTGGCCCGTTCTTTGGTTTCGACATTTCGGCGTCTTCGCTTCTGCATCGGGAGGGGGGATGGTGTCTTTTGGTCGGGTTGGTTGGTTTCTCAGGCGTATTCCGCCTTCGTGGGGCAGGCAATCCGAGGAACAATGATCTTCGCAGGATTCCCCAGGCGCATTCACATAGTGAACATCATAATCGGAAATTAGCCCTTTTCAAGGGTCAAAATGCGAACGATAAGTGAGCGCAACCGTATGAGGGAATTGTCGACACCATGTTCTCATATCCGGGGTATGACTTGTGTCCCGAGCGGAGGCCACGTGATTCTATATTGACGTCGATCTCGACCATGTATACAACTTAGGATATAAGATGGATATATACAGAAAAGTAGGGATATTAAAGTGCGCTATTTAATATCCTGTCTAGTTTCCATTCTGTGGTGTTTGCTGTCGGGCTTTGCTATCGTGGTCGCTCAATATATATTCGGAGCATGTCGTGCTGCTTGCATTCTTGGGTTTGACACCTGTACCTTTTAGGAACAGTTTCCTGCTCTGTCTTAAATCGAGGAGGCTAAATGCAAATTGGGTTAACCTTACTTTTTCCTTATGCAAGGATCTGGGAAAATGAGATATATGCACAGCTTAGAACTATACCTTCGGCGAAATAGATGGACTAGGAAGAGGAACTTCTGGAATGTGCAGATCAAGCCATGACTGCTTCTCCTCGACCGAATTGAGCTTCTTCTGTTCTTCGATTCCCCATGCCTTGATCTTTTTGGAATGGTTCAATTTCCCTTTTATAGTGATGTAACATTGAATTGGGTTTATTTCTTAACGGAAACCAATCTCTTGATTTAGAAAAATGACTATCTTTCCACGGGTACCGCAGGTAATACAACCAATGGACTTGTTATTGCGCAGAAGTTCGATCTTGTTTAAATGACAGTTCGGACAACTGGACTCGTCTTTGAATCCGAGGTACTGAGCATCGTCAAAATGTTTACCCATTTGACTGACAATATTCCGTCCCAGTTGCCTTGCCCTTTCCATGAGCTCGGGCTGCAGGGGAATAGCTCCACGAGCGGCTACTCTCTGCCCAATAGATTGGCTCACGACTTTAGCGTGCATTGGGTAAACGAGGGCGTGGAGACTAGGTAGAGCCATGGTAAACTGGTCAGGAGTTCCGGAACCACCAATAACCATAAAGCCCGCAACTCTGGGCTTCTGCAATCTTGGATCAAACTTCATGCTCGCAAACTTGGGATCTCCAGCAGCCTGTCCTTGGCAGACAAGCTCCGCAAAAGACGCATCAACATATGGACCGCCAATTCGATCGAATAGGGCCTTGATCACGCCCGGAAGTTGGTGGGAATAAGTCGGAGTGGAGATGATGATCGCATCTGCGGCAAGAATGGCATTTAATAGTCTTTCTATCGTCTGGTGCTGGGTCGTGGTCGTTCCTGGCCTTCATGCTATAGACGGTACCAAGACTAATATCCAATTGTCCCTCCAATGATTTGGGATTCCTCGGTATTGAAACTGATGGCACATGGATTCACGAAATTGTTAGAGACGAATCCTCTTCTTGAGCAGCTGTCAAGGCAGCTTTGAGGAGAATCTCTGAATTGCCCTGAAGTGATCCGTTTGTTAGGCCCAGAATGTGCATATTGCCAGTAGTAACGAAGCGATTAAGGGAAACTAAAACAAGAAACTAGTAGACTTTTCTCTTCTGTATAGGAATATTCTGACCTGCACTTATACCCCATAGTTCAATCCCTGCCATCGTTGGGGTTCCGCGACTCGGATATCCCATACGGACACCCACAACTGGAGATTCCGGTTTTCCATGTTGTGGTATATCAGAGCATATAAAATGAAGATCACCGCATATGAATAGACGAGTGCTGGCGATCTGAGCTTCTCTGGGCCCTGGTAATCAAGCACATTATGGAAATCCGCCTTGAGTCTGAGTGAGCCATGCCGGCAAGCATTGTCGGTTCTCATTTTGTGCAGGCTCATAAAACGACATATACATACTGGCATTGTAAGCGAGGATTATATGGCGGTAGTAATGAGTGCCATAAGAATGTAGAAAATTATTGGGTGTCTTGGGCAAATCCATAGAACAGAATATGCAAGAGCCATGATCGGGCATCGGGGCAATTGACCTCCGTGTTCTCCGTCTCCCCGAATCTCCGCTTAGGTGAGCACTGCTTTGAGCATCGATCACCAGCAGCAGTTTTTGTGGTCTTTTGTATACCAAATGTTCAATTAGTGTCATCTATTCCCCCTGTGAACCCCGCGGTTCTCCAGTAATGGAGTCAATGACCATGGAAGCAGACCAACTACAACCCTCAACCCACATGGAACATGACTTGGAACGACCCATAGATGCGGAGTGCCTCAAATGCGGGCATTGCCAGAAATCTTTCACGCGTAAAGAACATCTAAAACGCCATCTTGCCAGCCATACTCCGCTACGGCAGTTTAGCTGTTCAATATGCTCTCGAGAGTTTCACAGAAGGTGAGTCTATGTTATAGCTGATGTTGATCGTCTTCTCTAACTGAGGCTGCAGGGACTCGTTGAAGCGACATATGGCTATCCATGGCCATAAGGCAGCTCAATCATTCGCCACTAACTTGCCTGGTATAAAACGGTCTACTCGGGCGTGTCTTAACTGTGTACGCTCTAAGCAACGGTGCATTGGTAACGTGCCGTGTGAGCGATGTAGTCATAAGAGGGCACGCTGCGTCTATCCAACCTCGACACCTAAGACTATAGGGGAATCGAATATGTCTAAGTTAACATCTTCAGATGCTTGGTCTACTCCCACACCCGGCCACGCGCAGAGGGCAGACGAAACCACGCAGGGTAATGCAAGTACTGCGCCTATAGGGGGATCTGATTCGCTTACTTCAGATGATCGTACCATGAACACGGACTTTATGGAGGTCGACCCTCTTGGGGAATTTGGTAATAGTTCACGTATAATCCATACGCCAGCAAATTCCGACAAAATAAATGTGCCATCTTTACCTCAGATGTCGTTTTCGGAACTAGACACCTTCAGTGATTTCCTGTTTCATCCATTTGCCCCATGGCCTGAAGACGATTTCGTAACACCATTTGGCATGGCAGGTTATGATGACACACCCATTGTCACAGGCCTAGATGGTCTGCAAAGATCACATACGACCTCTATCCGCCCGACACCCATGGCAGACATGCGGCCTCATGTACCAACCCTGCCGGGCACCGAAACGGAAAATGGTCCTCGATTTCCTGTTCTTCGCCAAGAGGACATGGATACAGTTATTTCCGAGAAATTCGGCCATGTACAGCAGATGCCTGAAGCAGCCTACCAAAAAATTAAGCAATTTTATCAAGAAGTGAAGACAACTTCTGCGGGTCTTGCAGCAGATGACCTGCCGCCTTTGGAGCTTTTAGGCTCCTTCCTTGAACTGTATTTTGAATATTTCAACCCTATGATACCAATCATACACCAGGCAACTTTTCAGCCATCTTCGGAAAACTGGACTCTACTTCTGGCGATGATGACTGTGGGCGGTCAATATTCAACGCTTCATGCTCGGGAGCAGTATGTCACAGCACTGCAGGCACTATTACAGCGTGCAATATCAGCCAAGGTAAACCCGTCTTTCTCACGATGTCGTGAAACCGTAAATTCTCATAGTTGGCAAACAGATCACGAATAGGATACTAGTCAATGGCGGCCTCAGCTCCGCACAGTCCGTCTTCTTGCTTCAGATGTGCCTGTTCTTCAATGGCGCCAAACAAGGCCTAATTGATATGCAGTGTCAACGAGGCTGGCTCCTGGCGATGCTGCGTCCAATACTTGCAAGCCATGGCTCAATCTTCCGTGGCACAGAGATCTCTACCGAGAACAACGGTCAATGGCTGAATTGGATTCGTCATGAGTCGTGGTATCGGCTAGTATACTTCACATGGTGTATGTCTCTTTGAAGAGCTTTGCCTTGACTTTGATTGCTAAATCCTTTATTACGATATAGATCTTGAATGCGTGGGGTTCATTCTGTTTGACCTACCGCCCAACCTTGACGTGACCGAGTTACATCAGTCTTTGCCGTGCAGAGAAAGTCTGTGGGATAGCTCGAATGCTACTGAATGGCAGATACAAATATCGAAGTCAAAAGGTAAGAGTTCTTTTTTATCTCGCCCATATTACTGCTGAAGTCAGCTTTATAGCAGAACCTCCGAGCTTAAGGCAGTTGTTGGGAAAGCACGGGTTGATAAGAGAGACAATGCCAGAGCTCGGTGATGCAGCGCACTTGATCGTTCTGCTGTCGCTGTATGTGGAAGAAAACCGTATTTTGCAAATGACCAATTCTTGGATATACTCGCAAGGGATCCATACACTCAATAACAGTGATCATTCTGAGTGCGAATGTATACATGATCGAAGTTACTGGTCTATACCTCGACGACAGGAGACAATGCTAGACAGATATTTTGAGTATTTCAGGCTCAAAACACAATCACCTTCAGAGAACCCATTATTGCAAGACATCATGTCGAAAACATATCATATGGTCTCCATTCTCCGACTTGTGCCGCTGAATACGCTGCGCATATCTTCCAGCTGGATGACAACCCCCGAGAAGGTTGAACGAGCGAGGAAGGAGCTTGAGGCGTGGATAGATGGAGGACACAGCGCTCGAAGAGCTCTGCTGCATGCAGCTGCATTATTTAAATCCATCCGAGATCAGCGTACAGCGATCCATTCTGATCCATGGTATATGATGGCGGCTTCTCTCTGCATCTGGACTTACATAAAGCTGTCAAAACAAAATGGGATACCTTCTACAGATCACCCGTTAAGAATCGATAAACTGTCTGATTCGCTAGCTTTGCAGTCATGGCTCAACGGTTCACAGACTATGAGCGTGCATATCACGGGAATCGGAATTCTGGACGAAGCTGACAGCGCAACCCGAACATTACATCAGACCATAAAGATACTGCGTCGAGGTGGCTCGTGGGGTCAAATTGGTCGTCATTTCGCGGCCGTCTTCCAGCAGGTACTGGATGGGTCGACTCCATCGCCTCCAGCTTGATTTCCCGTTGTTCGAGATACGGAGGTATTCCAATTGGGCCTCGATCGAAACTGAAATACCAGATTACTGCCTTTTTCCATCCACGCAGTCCGCTTTTGAGCCAGCAGTGACTGTATTAGGGCTATCCAAATCATGCCCGGGCTTGATATGCCTTCGGGCGCGGGGGGCGAATGGAAGCTGCTGGACATGTGTCGCATATTATGCCAGCATTGTTTATCGGTCTCCGGACGCTGACGAGATGGAGGATATTTGGGTCATGCTTAGTGTAAACTATCCTTTCGGAAGCGATGATGACGCAGCTGACTGTTTTGACGGGTACCTCAGAAGCACTGGGATGAGAATGCAGGGAGGCTGTTGGGTTCGTCTTTGGTTATATCCTGTCGTCGGTGTCGGTGATTGAACCCCGTCGGATCCCACAATATTGTGGGGGTGCCGTCTGAAGGTGACGAAATAGGGTGTGTATGGACTTCCACTGTAGTATATATGAAGCTTAGCCCCCGATTCGATCTTTCGAATCAATTGAAGTATAATCCGAGCCATATTGCTTACTATCCACTTGAAAATGACCCTCCTTCGTGTCGTAGAACCTCCCGGCAAGGTTACTCCCTACGTGGTTCCAGCTTACCAGGGTGAGGCCCTTACCATTCCCGGCACGAAGTCAACAGTCCGGGTTTTGGCGTCGGCCAAAGAGAGTAGAAATTCAATTTCAGTCTTCCATTTTGATGGTGTCCTGGGTGACCCCATCGGCTTCCACCATCACAATGAAGCCCATGACATCTTCATGTGTACCAGAGGTTATATCAAAATATGGGTCGGAGATCAGTGTCGGCTCTTGGGGCCGGGGGATTTTTGCTCGGTTCCTCCAGTAACTATATTGATTCCTACTATCATACAACCAATACTAATATCGCCTACAGAAAGTCATCCATCGACCCCAGCTAGTGGGCCCATGGAACGAGAGTCTCGGACTTGTCACTCCCGGAAAATGGGTAGACTTCTTCCGCTTCGCTTCGGAGAAATACCACGGTCTCTTGACAGAGGAATTCGATAGCCGGGATACTCTGCAGCACATGTTTCCTAAATTTCAAGTCATTCAAGACGAGTACGATGTGATATTCGACCCCGATTATCCAATCTGCGAAGTCGGAGAGTGGACGGAAAATGATACCACGATCCCGCATGGTGTTGAGCCCTACTATCTACGTGCGGATACTGGGCCTAGATATCTGCTGGGTGGTGTGTTATCCTGACCGTTTATCATGACGAGACAAAGTGACGGCGGCAAGTTTGCTATTACCAGTATTGAATCCAGCAGTAAGCATCCTTCGGTCATCGGAAAGTCATTTACCTTCCAGAAGGTGCACCAAGTCTATCATGTGTTGGATGGCGCTATCGACGTGACCATCGATGAAACTGCGAATCAGGTTCGAGCAGGCGAGACGGTGTTGATTCCTGCTGGTACTGAGCTTAGTATTCATTTCCTCGATAATTATGTCCGCTTCTGGTCATTCACTAGCGGGGATGGTCTGGAATCATTTGTTCGTCTTGGTGGTCGCGATTATAAAGGAAAGATTATTCCAGACATGGCAGATGCGGTGGACAACGCGAAGGTGCTGAGGGCAGCTGAGAGCATCAACATGAAAATTTTTTAGTTGAACTTGACAACCATATGTAAAAATTAAGACGCGTTCTTGCGAAGTGTAGCGTTGATCAAACTGGATAGTCTGGGACTTAATGCTGGCTCTTGGAGAGCATCGCCGGTTTCCTGTTTCAGTAGATGACCCTTTGCAGTGTTCGTATTGTATCACATAGATTGTGACTTTCCATAGCCTATGCTGATTGATTGGTCAGATTTGTGTGGTTTGATATTGGTGCTGTCTACTCGCGAGGGATTGCAAAAGCAGACGTAGTAACCAAGGTGACAAGGGTAACTCTCCCAATTTATCGTGAGAGATCAAATACAACACAGCAAGAAATAAATCCCATTGAACACTATCCTGACTTTCAGCGTTCTTTGATTCAACTCCGTGGGCCATGTGAGTTGTCCCTTTGTACCGCCTATTGGTTTTGTTACTAACATAATCCAAATCATTTTCATGGAGCATACCTAAACAAAGGATGAAGTAATAGTAATCAGCACAATTGCCAAGTTCAGTTCTTCCCTCCCTCTTGCATGGGGGTCCCTACCATCCCTCCATCCTTTGTTTTACAGTAAGGCGCCTTCATCGACGATATTGAATCTCGCGTGCCTAATAACTGTCTTCCATGTTTTTATGCCTGCCCAATTGCAAACTTCCAACAAAACGCCCAGAAAAGGGCGCTGTCGTCATTTAGCGGGATTCGTATTGTTACATGGAGGCAACGATGCCTATCTTTTTGCACCATCGACCAAAAACGGCTGTCAACGGAAGATAGAAGTTGTGCCATACGGACAGGAGCAATCCCAGCAGTCCAACCGCATTGTGAAAACAAAAAACAAAAAAAAAAAAAAAAAAACACCCACGCTACTCAACTGCCCCGGGTCTGAACCTCGAGTGTCTGGACTCAGAGACCCAAAACCAGGTTTCTCTCCCGGGGGAAGTTGTTGGCATGAGAGGACTTAAAATGATTGTCACCATCGGGTTCACTGTATGTAGACACCCGCAATAATGTATAACCGATTCGAACTCGAGGCTCTTGACTTCTTGAAGGACCCCTTTCGGTTCCTTCACCTTGTTCTCGTCAATATTATAAGCTAATACATGTGCATCGAAACACGTTCAGTGACCTGTGGGTAAATCTTCGACACTGTCATGCATATAACGACAATTCAGTATAAGCGGCGCGTAAATCCAGTTGCCCGTTGTAAGCCAGGAGTATGACAGCTGATTGCGGGAGGCAGACCGGCAACGACGACGCTGTCTACCATGATGCAGAGCGAATGATTGGTCACTGAAAGCCAAGGGCTGTGGGGGTGATGGAAGGTGTCTCTGAAGAAGCGCGAATGTAATGCGGAGGATGGGTTTCCTGTAGTAGTTAAATACTGAGTAATGACAATGTTTATCATGGTATAGCCCGTAATTCGTCAGTCCTATCCAAGCATATAAATTCTTCAGGATATCGTATTTTGTCCATTGACACTGGTTCTGTTTCTTGACAGCGTTATGATGTTGATAAAAGAAAGTTTCATTGCAGACAAATGCTTAGGTCTAGCATTCACCGTCAGCCTGACCTTGATTTAGTGATCTTGTGTTGTGATGCCGTTTCCTTTTCCCTATCAATCGACCCTACTAGCACGACACTTTAATAGAAACACAATGCACGCCATGGAAGTCATCCAACAGCCAGTTTTGCACGTCGAAGCTCGCGTCAAAGACACGGGAGACGGAATGATAGTTCGTACGGATTTAGTACGAAGCCTACGCCTTGAGCTCCTTGGCGTCTAAAGCTAATCGAATTCAGATAAGGAACGACATTACGCAGTGGCTCATCGATAACTTTGTAGTCCTTTCACTGGGACAAGAGATTTATTCGTTTGGTAATATAGCTCTAGTGTGTTGAGATCCTCATGTGTTAGCTGACAGTGATTAGACGGTCTCAAGGAACCGTACGCGCAGGTTTTGGATTCCATCCTCGTCACGGAGTGCAGTGGAGGAGAGATCGAATCAGGGGCCTATCGTCTTCAGCATGTCGAGCTTGACGTCCAAGCATACCAACTCCGCCCACAATTCGAGCATGAAAACGCGCAGCAGACCCAGCAACTCGAAGAATCGGCCGATGCAAACGACGACGCACCGAAAACGAAGATACTGGCTTTGCCAAGCAAGGAGCTAGATGGGCTGTGGGAATCGTATACACCCCATCTTTCTAGATAATACCACGGGACTGATACTGGAGGATAGGCTTCAGTTTGACCAGCCGGTTCAATCTACTCTTCTCAATGCCATAACTCGCATGGGTCAGTTGTCTGGCTTCGATCTACGAAACCCAACCTGTTAATTCTAGCAGTCTCATTCTCTACCCGCAAGCCCAATAAATGGTCTATCAACTGGAACAGATTGGTTCTTCTCTGGGGTCCTCCCGGGACGGGAAAAACAAGCTTGTGGTACGTGGCAGTCACAATACCCTATACCAATGGGTTTAACCAGTTGAGTAGTCGTGGGCTTGCTCAGAAACTTGCGATACGCCTGGGGAAGCATTATCCACAGAGTAAGTTGGTCGAGATCAATGCGCACTCACTGGGTAGCAAGTTCTTTGGTGAGAGCGGCAAATTGGTGGGAAAACTGTTCGAGAACATTGCATCGTCGCTCGAAGAGGAAGAAGACACATTCATTTGCGTTTTCATCGATGAGATTGAGACCATTGCTGCTCGACGAGAACGGGCATTGAGCGGCAATGAGCCATTCGATGCCATTCGCGCTGTGAACGCCTTGCTGACGGGGTTGGATAAGCTACGCAACTATTCTAACGTCGTTACCATTTGCACAAGCAACTTGGTGACTGCTCTGGTAGGTGCCCCCAAGCAACCTTTCATGGAGTTGACACTAACAAATGGTCACCTAAACTAGGACGAAGCCTTTCTCGACCGCGTCGATATCAAGCAATTCATGCCACACCTATCCAGCCGAGCCATCTATGGAATATACAAGGATTGCCTAGAGGAGCTGAACCGTTGCGGGATTATCCAAGGGGTGTCGTTTGATGTCGTCCAAGCCAACCCAGAGGATCCGGAAACCGCGCTGCAGTATGTGGAGGAGTCCATGCAACATCTAACGTTACCAACGTTTGATGAAATGCTCCTCAACTACCAGATGTTTGCGGACGCAATTCCCAAGCGGCTCGCAGATGCCGCCACTGCCAGTGTAGTGGGTTCCCTTCGCTCCTTTGTCTCTTCATCCTTCCGGGACAATTGTCACCGGGTTGATATTCTAACCGCCAATAGGGACTCAGTGGTCGCACTCTTCGACGGCTCCCTGTCCTGTCATTGGTACTCCATAGCAACAGTGTCCGATGTACTCATGTTCGAGAGGCATTGGCGGCTCTGCGGATGGGAATAGCGTCAGAGATTCAGGCGAAGGCGGGAGGGTCGTAGACTGGCAGCGTGGGTAGGGAGTGCAATGGGATCATCGGAATAGTATCTAGGTAAATATGAGGGCTAATTTAGTCCGACAGACATACCATATTAGAGAATAGAGTGGTGTTAGTCGTTGCCGTTTGTTGTTCTCAGCCGCCAATCTGGTGTTCCGAACCGTCGCGGTTTTCACCGAAGTCAGCCAGTGGCCCGGCCGTCAGCCAATCACGGCGAGGGTTTAGCCAATCTCAAGCCAAGAGAAACTCTTTGACGGACCGGCAACCTCGACTTCCACCTCCAAAAAGCACCTCCTCCTGTGCGCCCAACTGCCCTCCCCCCCCAGTTCCCCTCCCCTCCACTCTTTGTTTCTCGGTGCTTTTCTTTTCCCTCGTCGATTTCCTTGACTGGAGGGTTTTTTCTTTTCATTATGCTGGGACGAAATGTCTTGCGCAGCGTGCCCTCTCCGGGCCTCGCACGTCAGTTCTTGAACAGAGCATCAACGGTCCGTAACCCCCCACAGCAATCCCCGAATCCATTGGATATCGGTGGCTTAGAGCATCGCTATGCAATTGGCCATGGACGCTTCCTTCAATTGATATTTGGACTGACAAATTTGTACAGCGTGCCTCTTCCTCGACCGCCGGTGCCGAATCCTCTCCCTTCTACCTCACTCTCACAGCCTCCGTCGCAACCGCCGCCACGATCGGATCTGCCGCGTATCTCTATGGTCAAGAAGCTTTTGCTATGACCCCTGCTGAGGAGGGGTGAGTGAAACCTGTGTTGTGGTGGTGGTGATTGGTGGTGGCTGCGGATAAACATCTACTAGCCAATCCGTTGCTCCGAGCCCATGTCGCAAAGACACGCAAAGAAAACTTGGATAGAACGAAAAAGTGGAAGACTAATCGATCGAATTTAACAGTTTGCACGCTACTCAGTACCCTTGGGAACATGAGCGCTGGATGAAGACCTTCGACCACCAGGCGTAAGTAATCCAACATTGAACGTCATACCAAGTTCGCTTCTAACGATTGTGCTTTTTCCCACCGTCCAGTCTCCGCCGTGGTTTCATGGTCTACCGTGAAGTTTGCTCTAGCTGCCACTCCCTGACCCGTGTGCCTTGGCGTTCATTCGTCGGTGTTATGCACACCGTCGACGAGATGAAGGCTTTCGCCGAAGAGCACGAGTACGACACCGAGCCTAACGACCAGGGTGAGATCGAGAAGCGCCCTGGAAAGCTGTCCGACTACATCCCTCCTCCCTACAAGAACGAGGAGGCCGCCCGTGCCACCAACGGTGGTGCCCTGCCCCCGGATCTCAGTTTGATCACCAAGGGTCGTCACGGTGGCTGCAACTACATCTTCAGTCTTCTGACTGGTTACCCCGATGAACCCCCGGCTGGTGCTTCCGTTCAGGAGGGCATGAACTTCAACCCCTACTTCCCCGGAACTGGTACGTTATGACCTCCGGAATACGAATTGAATTCCTATTTACTAACATTGCAACAGCTATTGGTATGGCTCGTGTCCTCTTTGACGGCCTTGTTGAGTACGAGGATGGTACCCCGGCTACCACCTCCCAGATGGCCAAGGACGTTGTCGAGTTCCTGAACTGGGCTGCTGAGCCCGAGATGGATGACCGTAAGAAGATGGGTATCAAGTCCATCACCCTTCTGACCGGTCTCTTCGCTCTGAGCGTGTGGGTCAAGCGCTACAAGTGGGCCCCAGTCAAGACAAGAAAGATTATGTACAGCCCCCCTGTTCCCCGTCGCTAAATGTCGCAGCGGACTTTATGAGCTACAAAATGTGGAGTTAAGGTGGGCAATGAACTTGAAAAAAGTGCCAAGTCGTCCAACCTCTCTAATTTTTTCTGTTCATGGTCTTTCTGCGTCATGTTCTGTTAGAAACTACTCGATTTTTCTGTATCTGTACCCTAGATATTCTTTTCCTTTTGAAAATTTCCGTTCGAAGACTGTATTTCCTTTGTTGTCAACCATTTTCCATTTTCTTGCAATCTGAGCTGCATAATTTATAGTAGGGTGGTCACGGTAAAGACATGGCCAAGAAAAGTTAGCATGCGATTGACCTACAGTGTACATCAAGGTGTTGAAACAAGGATGTTCGTTAATCGTCAATATGATTTCATAGCTGCTAATCCCCAATTGTCCTCTCACCATCCCCAAAGACATTCGCAAAAATAAGATCGTAACATGCCCACATACAACCATGCACAATAGTCGAGATGACAGTCAACCACCCCGGACTATACCCATCAGGCCTAGCATACTTTATCGTAAGATACGTGACAAATGCAAACAAAGGACCCCAAATAGAAAGAAAAATAGACTTTCCAATACGCTGCCGTCTCGTGGTGACATGGTACGAAGGGATCTGCGAGAGATACGCGCGATATGAGAAGGGGAGGTTATTCTCCACCGCGCCGGCGTTGAGAATGTCAACATAGCGCTTGGACGGTTGGCCGTAGGACGGGTCTGGTCGGATTCTGGGATTGCGCGGTAAACCGCTGTCCCCGTGTCCAGCGTAATCATCCTCGTCCGCAATCAAGGACATTAGACAATGTGCTTTGAACGGTTGTGTGGACGGATGCTCCGGGACTTCATCTGCGGGATCATAGGACTCGGGGAACGGATAGCAAGTCACAATCCCGTCGTTATATCCACGTCCTCCTGCCTCTGTTGCGATTATCCACGCGTAGTCTTCAAGTGTGATTTCGTATACGACTCCGATAAGCGGTCTATGCCAGGCGTTTCTCTCGTCATCGTAGCCCTGGCCCCAGAGCGGCGCTTTTTCCGAATCGACGTCTTTCATTTCCTTGCCAGGACCATGGCGATACCGAGTCGACGCAAAACAAGGTTCTGAGTACGGTACACCGGCGAGGTCGAAGGCGAGTCTTAACTCAGGGACGTAAACATTAATTAGCGAGATAGGCTTGATCCCCCGGTTACCCAGGAACGTCTTCGAGGCCATGTTCGAGCCGTATGCGAGGTACAGCACGGTTTGCTCGGCTGCTGGTTGTATGCCATTTTCGAGATGGCCATCTCCTAAGACCTTTTCAGAAAATCGGTTGTCGAGTTCGAGTGATGATGCGGTTGTGGAAGCTTGTCGTCTCGCGAGGGCTGTTTCCATTGTTCCAAATTGCGCAGACAACTTCGCATCACAGGCGGAATAAGTCTGTTGCCGATCCCCGATTCGGGTTCCGTATTGATGAGGATCGGATGAACATCGGGCCGATCTAATAAGCTCTAGAGAGGTTTTATTGTACGGCGATGAAGCGCTCTTAGTTTAGCAAGCACTTTACAATAGTTTCAGTAAACGTGTACACGACTTCATATACTATCGCTATAGCTCTCGGTTGCTACATAGGCTTCGTACGATTATCCGGAGAATTGGCACTGCCCCGAAGCTTCCCCATTTCATCGTATTTAAGTATTTCATCAGCAAATCTCTCCACCTGATCTCCCGTACATCATCACCCATCTCCACAATGAACCTCTCCATAATGGGATCCTCCCTAATGGATTACTCCATCCCATGATGGACTCTTCTCTATCAAAAACTCCTCCAACCAGCCTCTCAAAAGAACTAAAAACCTCTGCATCAGAAAAAACTGCAGGCCTTCTTATCGAAAACTGCAAACATCCCTAAGCATTATATCTATGTTCTAGCTTTACCAGGTAATGATGCCCAAAAGAAAACAATGACGACACCGAACTCATAAAACATTCAGAGTGATGTCCCCGAAGGATGGACAACTGGCCCGGAAGAAATGGACTGCAAGGACGAATGGACAGCAAATGATAACATGGGCCAACGACTCGCCCGTGGAAGAAAGCTAGGAGACAAAGCCTATCCCACCATGTTCGATCCGGAGGACTGTCTGCTCCTGTTTATGGCTGAGGGCAGGCTCTATATCTTGAACCGTCTGTCCTGGAGCCTCAACAAAATTCGCTCGCCTACCTCGCTAGGTAAAATTATCCTCAATATCAAAGTATGGGGAATGAGGGGTTTCAGGTGGAGGATGATCCAGTGAACAACAATTCTTTGTTACTGTATTGATTTGGTACTGCTTTAATCAGGTGGATCTTTCTTGCTGTAATTATGCAGTCTTCTGCAGTGAATTGAGGGTGTTGTTATTGCTATTCCGCTGGTTCTCACTCTTCCCTCGCCGGGCTTCTACTTCTTCCTCCCCATTAACCGCCAGCAATGTGAGAGCTGCACATATTGCATTGCACGCCTCATCCCCCCGGGGGGCGCCGTTCTCTTACCACCTCAAACTCTCAGGCGATGGATTTTTTATCCTTGATTGTTTTGCCTTCCTCGAGTCACCGGAGGGTGCAGTCCAGAAACCTAGCGAGTCCCTTGGTCGTCGGGGAGTCTAGCTCCAGGATATATATATATTTTATTTTCTGCAACGACAACTATCCACCAGCACGGTGAACTGTAAGTGACGCCAGTTAGAAAATCACTTCTTCTGGTATGTTATTACATATTTCCCCAATCTCGAGAAAACTGTGCAAGATGCATTGAGTGAGCGCAAATACCATCTACATTTAGCCCAAAACGATACCCACTCGCAGCAATGAATACGCCCACTTTCGGACCCGCTGCGACAGCCCCTTCTACCGAGGATCTACGATGTGCTTTCACTGGGAACTTATATATTCGAGAAGCCTATGGATGGAATAAGGAGCAGGTATGGAACGAACGCACTGGAAATCGGATATTCCTTGGACTAACACGGTAAAAGACTTTCAGTTTTTAGAACGGAGTTGTTGATGATCCCAGAGAGTGTTCTTTGGACGATGCCACAACTCAGGAGCTGCGAGCAATCATAAAGGAGAGGAAAATCTGAAGTTGCCATTCCTTCCCACCTATACCTTTGCTACAATATTCGCTGACGATTGCCTTATTCAGTCGCCCAACGGAAGCGAATACGGGAACGCCAGCACGCTCCCGTCCCGTCACTTTTTACGTGATCTTAATCCCGACTGGATCCCGGGAAACGAAAAGCGTTCACAGTTCAACAATCGAGAATACGTTCACCATGCTACTAGCTACCACACCCTCTTCGACCTACTTGGTTTGCTCATCTTTTTGGCCAGTCCAACACCCCGACGACAATGCAAACAAACGTAATTTTCACTTTCCGTGGACCGCTCCATTGGGCGTTGGTGTCACGCGTTAGGTGGGCTGCCTTTCATGTACTCGTGTATATGGAGCATGGCCGGAGAAAAGACAAGATATTTCCTGGATGCTTCCCTCACTAGATGCGATTGGGCCAAGGATGTCGGGTGTTGGCGGCGAAGGATTTGAAAGACCGGATTTAACTTGGTCGATCGTGGGCTGCTGGAAGCGAACGGGTGGTCGTTCGGGGATTCGCCTTCGAAGAGAGCGGCGAAACCACGCAATCGAGGCGCCGAATTTGGGAACTGCGGTGAATGCTGTCCCTCTTCCTATCTACTAAAATAAGATTTATGGTCTATAGAAGCGATTTCAACAATTTTATGCTAATAGGGTTAGTGAAATCGGCGGTAGTTCTAAGTCTGTCCACGGGTTGGCTATCCGCAGTACAGCCATAAAACCTCTCTAGATACGACGATCGTCTGTCTGGTGCTGCCTGCCTAGTGTGTCATGAGCCTTGCGAGAACTGCAGGGGAGTTAATCTTGCTCAGTTCGCAAAGAAAAATGGATCGGAGGAAGCTCCTCCCTGAATGCGCTCTGTTTGGTGAAGACAACTGAAACATTTATAATAGTATTCATTAAGTTGATAAAACGAGTACCGAATGCATATTTATTTGATGTCGTGTTGGTGTTGTATATCATTTGTTATCATGTGAGACTGTCGTTTTCAATTCCCCAGACCCCCCGCCCAAACCTCTCTACCTCCTCATCCGCACGACCATTCTCTACACCAGCAAAATGACTTCTTTTTCAAATGACAAACAGGAGCAGAGAGACTCTGATGTTGTAGGGTTGGTTTCTGTGATAGAGGATATAACTACAGACAATACGCAACACCAGGCTGTTTCGTGAGTGATAAGATTTCCATATCCTTACTTTACTGACTTCTTTCTCTCGTGATAGCTTTCCAAGTCATATATTCGATACCTTCCTACGCTGTGACGTTATCGCCGACTCTCAACATCTCAATCGCCTGGTTTCGAGCCTTGACCAAAACCGAGAACGAATTCGTGAAGTCCTGCACAGAGACTGTCTTCGACTGTTGGCATATGTGTTGCTCGTTTCTGATAATACAATTGGGCAGGAGATGGGGCTATACCTTATACTGGTTTGATTCAATGATAGTCTACATACTTGGAGGGACGTAAGCTGACTTGTTAAGGATGGACCTATTCAAGCAGATCAGGCACCTCTATCGTTCAGTGATCATGTGCCGTCAATCCTATATAACCTCATCACAGTGTTATTTCGTCTATTTGTCGACAAAACACGGGTCATACAGTGTCGACGAGTGGTGAGCGTGAACCCAACCTTTCGTCTGACTACGCTCATACTTTTAGGCTGGGAGATTAATAGTCGGGCTCTTGAATGAGTCCAACGAAACCGGCCCACACATACTACAGTATAAAGATTTAAAAAACTACTGGTAAGACAGAAAGTATATTGAAAAGAATACAGATTTACTGACATGGTATTAGCCCTAGGATCGTCTCTATTGTCTGCCATGAGAAGGACATCGCGCTGAAATTCTTTGCCGGTACTATAATCCGCATTCTACATACCACAGGCACAAACGAAGACCAACTCTGGAAATCTCGCGAACCGAAATATAGAAGTATTTTCTTCGAATGCTTGCGGAAATATTCCAATGATTGGATTCGGTCTTTCCATCATTATACCAGCGAGGTGGAGCACTACGAATCAAGGAAAACAAGAGCAAGTTCGAGGGTTGCGGGACCTGCAATTATCAAAAAAAGCTCATATTACCTCAGTTCCGTCGCAATTGGTCTTAAGACGTATTCGGGCCTTGCGATACTTGCGCTGTCCACTCCTGATTTCGCTACATTCATACTGCCCAGCAGCGACTACATCGAAATCCCAATGCAATATATCTCAGAACCTGTTCATCCTGTCCAGAAAAGAAAAAGGGAACGGAACGACACTCCGTGCTTGGTTTTTAAAGCGACTGGTGGCGTACTACTAAATGGAAGACAACGACTCAGCGAGGCCAGCGTCTCTATTGTCTCTGAACAAGACTTGGATGAACTTAGAAACACGCTCGCAGATGCCAGAAGAAAAGCTCAGAAGCAGAATCGAGTTACCCGAAGGATATCATCAACCATCGTGGCCCTAGACACAGGGGAAGAAGTGGCAACAAAGTCCAGTCAATGTTGCGATAGCTCATCTCAGGCCTCCAATCGCGAGATAAACTCTTCTGCCGACAGGGACCATAATCATCCCGGCGAATCGAGGGTGGACACATCAGATAGCAAGCAAGATGAGCTACGTGCTATTTCAGATGTGACTCGAGAGCCATCAGGGCTGGAGGAGAGCTCACTAATGGCAATTGAAGACGTGGAGATATTGGCAGAGGCACTTAGCGAAAGTGATCAAACCCCTCTTGTTTCTCCAAGTCAAGAACATCGATACATTGACCGAGAGAAGAAGGTTCCCTTCCCATGCGATGCCAAAGTTTCTCCGGGAGAATACGTCACGAGTCCCATAACCGATGATCACTCAACTTCAAGTCTCCAAATAGAGGCAAAACCAGTGGAGAATATCATGGAATCTGATACCGCGAATGCGATATCGAGGAACTCACAACCAAAGTGTTCCGGTATGTCCAAAAGACGTGCGACCCAGAAAAAACCACCCCCTAGGCGCAGTCTAAGGGGCAGAACATTGAGCAAAAGGAAGGATCGACCAGCATTACCCAACACTCAGGAGTCTCTATTGTTCCCTCGCATGGGACGTCCCAGCAAGAAGATCTATACTTCCCGATCAAAGCGTGCAGTTGACTGGGAGGAAGACCTCAGACCAACCGAAGATGAACAGGATACAGCGAGGGCAATGCGAGACGGCTCTCAACTTACATCCGTGCCGTCACCATCCCCCGGCGATACCAGTATTTTCAGCAGAAAGTCTAATGCGGCACAGAAGAAGCGGAAGGCCCACGCAGCATCATCATCATCAGCGAAAGGCAGACGGTCAGCGAAAAAGAGAGGAGCAGGTATTAATAGGAGGGGGATGATGACGCGGTTACCTTTGCAGACGAGGGAACCCAACATTAATAACGGCGATGAGGGAGCATCAACTGGCCATGAAGTTAAGGAGACGACAATTAACTTGAATGGAAATACCGAAACCGAAAATTACGCAGGTCATCGACCACACAATTACGAGGACAAAGAGAACACGCCCGGACTGACAGCCAAACCCGACAATTGCTCCGCTGCCAACGTGAACCAGTTCCCGTCAAGGGTCCAGGGCAGTAGGAGTCCACTAGTAGACACCCAGGCACAGGCAGACGCTGCAAAGGGTACCGGGCAGAGAAAAGAAGGAGCCGGTGAAGGTAACCCGCACATGGGTTTGAACGAGCAGCCTTCTACCAACAAGATGACGGTATCTCAGAAACCCCTACAGCAGACAAAACCTATGACCAATCAGAACATTTGCGTCTCTCAGGCTCACGATGAGCAGGCTCTTATGGAAGGACTCATTCCTGAGCAGAGGCTTGAGTTGCCTAATGAATATAGAAAGCAGCGGGGTGAATCCGATCAGCTTCGAGGGAGTGGGAATTTTCAGGCTCTGTTTGTTTCACAGGATAGTGAGATTGGACGGCTTTCTGTGTCGGCGAAAGACTGCACACATGATACTCCGGTCGAGGTAACAACAGACGAAAACGGAGACGATTCCCAGACTGAGCCAGAAGAATTAACCCCAGTGCGCAGCAGGAAGAGAGCCGCCACACAGAATAGTAAGGACGAAGCTCCGAATAAGAAGCCTCAACTGATCTTTGGTGCTACTTCGGATCATCAAAACTTACACTTGTTGGAAGATGCGGTCCAGCAAGATGGGACGAGTAGACAAAGCGACATCGAGAATGCCTCGAATGCCTCCATGGGGGAAATTTCAGCACTCTCAGCGACATATCCAGAGTCTAAATTGATGCTGGAGAGAATGGAGGGGAACCTGAGCGAGCAGAATACTACGCCGGAGGGGCGAAGCCGCTTAGCTTTGCCAACATCGAGCCAGAAGAAGAGCATAGTTGACGAAAATGGAAGTCCGCGACTTATGCCTAGACAAATTGGTAACGATCAGTATTTCCAAACCAAAACGATCCGGCGTTTGAGATTGGAACAATGGCGAGATTCGCTAGAAGATGTTACCAGCCGATCTGGTTACCACGGGGATTCCGATGATGATTCGCTTCCCACGTTCGACAGTGCTAGTACTCATTTATCACCTAGAAGGGATACTGGCAGCTTCAAAGGAGGTCGGCTGAACTTCCGTCTGTCCACGATACTTGCTGGCGATGTCAATGAAGCGCGACCAACAAGCCATTCCTGTGCCCCCGATAATAATACACGAGGACAATCGACATGGAATCCAGATCAACTTGTCGAAAGCATGATTACACCATATTCAGTATCGGAGTTGCCAGCACATAGAGCAGAAGGGGTTGACACAAGTCTTTCATCAGCCACTACTATTCGATTACCGCAAGAACCGACGCAGCTGGGTATACAGGTTGAAGAAGGCCCAGGCAAAGCAAACTGGCAAGCATCTCTGGAGGCTATCCAGAAGACTACGCATGATTTGCTATTTCATACAAGCGAGGTAAGTGAAACAAAACATACGGATACACTTGGAATTCAGTATCTTACGTCTTGGCCCATACAGCGCCTCACGCACCAACTTGAACATGAAAAGGGCACAATCGGTCAAGTACTGAACTCTTACCAGCAGAGCTGCCATCAAGTGATGGATCAACTTTTCCAGGTATATGAAGAGCGAATCGAGGTATATAGACAGCAGATGCAGTCGGTCAGGAAACAACACGGCGATTTGTGTCAAGATCTCATCCGGCGATTTAAAGAAAATGATAGACGCATCCAAGAACGACTTTGCAGCAGTGTATAACGGGTGTTTCATATTTGTTTTAAATGTTTGTTAAATTAAAATGCTATAGATGGTTTAAATATAATCTGTAAGCTATTGTATCAAAGCAACTAGAGTCTCTAAGTTGAATGGTGAGCATCGATGTCATTATTTAGGCATATGCTTAATGTACGTAATGGGGAAAAGAAAATCCCAGAACTCTCGATCTTGGCACCTTCCCATGCTTAAGAGCCAACATGAAGCAGTGTTCTTTCACAAAGATTGTTAATTGCATACTTTGTAGATATGTTACTGGAGTGCCTCCTGCATCGAACTGGTTGACAAGGGTGCGGACTTGTACGTATTGCTTTCTCACTATTCGATATTTTGCAGCGCTGATGAGTCCATATATTTACAGTACATCTGACCCCTGATGGCCACCATCGCATATCCGCTGCTGGCATGTATCTTTGCAAGCAGGATCTGGACCACATCAAGGTCCCGACTGACGAAGACAAGTCCGAACTCCTGACATTTGAGATACCTGAGCCTTCGCGAGATGTGAATACTGTGAACGATTTGAAGGGAGTTCCATTCATAATCCACGATGCCTGTTGGAACATCTTGAAGGGTTATTCTTGCGACACACCCATACCGCTGGACCACCTAGCGGATGTTCTGTCAGACACCTGGGGCAGATACTTTCAGGACGTGATTATGAAAGATATGGACCTTGAAGACCCGACTGAGCCAATCAAAATCCGCAGCAATGAGCTGAGCCTCCTGGGGGATGTGCAAGAACCTAGCCGTGCCGTGGATCAACAGCGAAAGGAGAGGGCGGCGACTAACTGGGATGTTTTCATCACGCTTCCCTCAGAAATGCGTGAGCTGATAGCAGGATACTTACCTGTGGAGGACTTCTACCGCTTACGCTATGCTTACTGCACTATGGGAGGCCTGTTTTTTAGCGAAGGGTTCTGGCATACAAGATTCCACGTCTATAATGAGCGCGGTTTCCTCGAGATGGACCATATAGGGAAGGGCCGAAAAAAGTGGCGGCTTATGTATTTCTCCACTAATGAGAAGCATCTTTTGAAATCTTGGGCTGCGAGAAAGAAGCTCTGGGAGTGCTGTCATTGGTTCCGAGATATGGCTATGAAGGCTACATCGTTAAACACCTTGAATGTTAGCGAAGGGGACTCGAGCAGATGGGACAGTTCGGGATGGAAGTGGAAAGAGGTCGAGTCACGAACGCAGAAGTCGCATGTTAAACAGCCTCTTGTGAAGCATGCTGCACAAGTGCCGTCATCGCTGATTATAACGTCTATTTCTTTCTTCTGGGAGCTCAACGAGAGAGAACTCAATGTAATGCCAAGGCCAAAGGTGCACAACATATTTATCACGGGGATAGAGCTAATGTCAAAAAGCCAACCACTGGTCCGCCTGGGGCACATGTTCCCTGAGAGTCGAGTCACATATCAGGTCGAGTTGTTCAAGGGGTTCGAGCTTGCGACTAGTCAGCGAGGAATCCATGCCGTCAGACTTATGCTTGATGAAGATGTCCCAAGTACGATGTGGGTTGGCAAGTTCTATAACGGAGCCAGTATAACAGATCGTCTCAAGCTAGCAAACAACGTTGGTGCTCTTGAGGCTAGCTTTGACGACGTAAGTACAACAACATCTCTATATTTTGAGAAAGAGCTCACCTTTGTGCAGAAATTTAGAATGTTTAGCCTAGCAGTTGGAAGCAAGCTTGTCTCTACGAAGGAAGAAGAATTCTCATAGACAGACCATGTTAGGCAGAACGCTGAGTGGCTCCCAGAGAAACCTCCGCAAAACTTATATCTTAACGACAGCACATCTCACCGGTTTGATACTGTCGCCCCCCGGTGTCAACCTTATGAATGGGCCTTTTTCGGAGACAATGACGGAAGTCTCCACCTCTCCCTCACACGGATCGGCTTTGCAACTAAGTCCAATGGTAGACTGAGCAAAATGTTCTTTTTCTATAACAATAAATCTGAGCCCAGGTCCTCTGAAGGCTCATGGTACTATTCAAAGCGGTTCGATATTGACGAACCAAAGGGGGAGAGAATCGTATCAGTGCAGATACTGGCTAAAGATGGCATTGATTGGCTGAATACTCGCTTCGTTACTTGTCCGACTCCTATATATTACAAGGTGAGAGCGTTGCAATGTTTTCTTTTTCCTTTCCCGAAAAAAAAAAAAAAACATTGGCTTTATTGACAATCATAGATCTCCACCAATTTTGAGAGGCATGTCTGGATAGGGCACAACGGTAAATTCGATATTCTACCAGAAGGTTACTCATTGCACGACGTAAAAATCACGTCAGGGACTACGCCCACCGGCTTTCATTTTACGTTGGCATGCTATTCAAGCTCTCCTTTTGGACATGGACTAACTGAATTGTCGCAGAACTGGATTGGTACAATCAGCCTCGAGGTTATATCAGCGAAATTGTAGGATACCAGACTTGCTTCGAGTGTGATTTGTAAGGCAGGTCTTCTCTAATGAATATTTTGCTTTTTGGCTCCGGGGAATGTCCGGATCCTGGCCTAGTGATAAAATCTAAGAATGGGGCTAGCTTATCGAGTAGTGCCTGTAATAATGAGGCCGCCGTGCCATTATTTCAATGGCACCAAGCTATACCAAGTCCATGGTTCAGGATCATCTATATGTACGTAATACAATGAGCGGGGAATATAAAATGAAAGAGAGTTGTTGGCCTACTCAGAAAGCAGAACCAAGGGGTATTCGTGAAGATGAGTGCATGTTTGCTCTGTGAAACTAACATAAATGGTTGAGTAATTCAAAAGGACTGAGTAATCACTGTGCGTGTATGTATACATTTTCTGCTTGTCAATATCTGAGTTGCGTTTTATGCAATGTATTCTGATTCCGACGGTTATCGCATATCCAATGCTGGGAAATTTGAATACAATTACACGAAGTGCAGCCTGAAGCTTCTGTCCGAAGAGAATGCTTTCCAGTTTAAGTTCTGGGAAAAGGATATATCCACGCACTAGGGTAGCCCAAACAGAGTATACATAGTCCATGACAATTGCTGAAAGATCCTGAAGGCCTACTTTCACGATGCACCTGTGCCTCTAAACCCCGTTGTGGACATCTTCCGGCTTGGACCAGAATAGATTCCCAAGGAGCTATATATTGACCCTTTAAAGCAAAAGATAAAAGATCCTAGTGAGCCAACAATCTCGAGAAAAAGCAAGCGTCGAATAAAAGCTATCCCAGATTCTAGCTCTGCCCTGACTCAACAGCGGGAAAGTCAATCGAATGGCGACATCTTCAGGGCCCTCCATTTAGAGATACACGAGATTATAGCAGAACACCAGCATTTATGCCGTTGAGGTAATCTCTGGTGACCGCCAGGATTTATCATGGATTGGCGAGTTCAATTGAGTCTGCGTAAAGAGCCGTCCTACACAGGACGGGGTCAACGCTTTCGAAATTTGTTTTGATATAAGTTGCGTTCCCGGAGGCTTAACGACGATATACATTCTTATTCCAGGATTGAAATAAAAACTAGTCAGCTTTGTGGTTGTAACCAAGCCTTCGCCAGCAAAACGAACACAAAGCTTCAATCGATAATCGCGACATGGACAGACTAAATCGTGCAGAACGCATCGTGGCTTTTAAATAAGCCACCAGAAAGCTTCATTGCAGCGACAGCTTAGTATACTGGCTTGACCCTCTGGCCGAGGGCTACCGGCCCTTTGCATGGCACCTTTTCGGCGATGAGGACGGAAGTCGTCTTTCCTCTCTGACACAGGTTGACATTAGTATTTCCAGGAACACGATGTATATCTTATACTTCCACTACAATGGTAAAAAGGAAGTTACTTCTGGGCTCAATTGGCAGGTAGGAGAGGGCTTTGATCACAAACAGTTCGCTATTGATGGACCGGGAGATGAAAGGGTTACTTCAGTGCAGGTGGCAATTGAAAAGCGAGTTGATTGATCAACCGCCAGGCACACCACTGGCCCGGTGCCGCTATACTATGAAGTGTGGATTATTTTGTTCTTTTGGATCTGCGTCGTTGACAATCATAGATCGCCACCAACTTCAGGAGATACATATAAACACGATGCCAGGACGAGTGTAGGCCTGCAAAAGAAGACTTCTCATTACAAAAAATAAACATTTTAGCGGGGACTATGCGCCTCTGATTCTGCACAATCAAGGTAATCCGGTCGTTTCCTGCATACGAGCGATGGCTAATTGTCGCAGCAAAACGAGCTTGGTATAGTCATTTTTGGGGTCATATCCGTAGCTTTAGGAAGATGGTAGTTGAAACAGGTTTTTCTGACAACACATTTGCTTTCTGCTTTTTTTCCATAACAGATCAAAATTCTAGTAGCAAACAGAGACTAGATTCTCTGGCAGCGAATAGTAAATCATTCACCTTAGGGCTTGTTCTATTGATAGGCTCCGCGGCTCACCGAAATCACGTGCATGATGACCGATTGGTGGACTATGACTCGTCGGCCCGAAATCGCAACTCTCCAAAAAGTTGCAAACGACGTCTCTGATACTCCTTTCAAGTCTTTTCCTCATTTTTTTATTCTTTGTCTCCTTCAAAATATTCTGTAAATCCCTAATTCTTCTGGCTATATAAACCATCGCTCCGCCACTGTTGTCTCTTTGTTAATCCCCCTCTATCAACGCCTATCTCAACCCCGCCGCTATGTCTGTGAGTCAATGACAAAATCGCCAATTGCTCCTCTGGATACTGACTCAATTGCACAGTTCTTCATTGAGAACCCCAATGTGGGCAACCAGAGCCATCTGGAAGACTCACGCAGTGCGTATTCTCTGATACTCTTTAATTGCAGTTCAATAGCTGACAGCGCTAGTCCGCGGATACAACCCTCTGACTCCTCCCAACCTCCTGCAGCATGAGATCGCATTGACAGAGTCCTCGCGTCAGACGGTCATGCAAGGCCGTGAGGAGTCCATTGCCGTCGTCCAGGGCACAGACACCGATAAGCACCGTCTCCTTGTCGTCATCGGACCCTGCTCCATCCACGACCCCGCCATGGCCCTCGAATACTGCGACAAGCTTCTGAAGCTGAAGGAGAAATACAAGGATGAGTTGTTGATTGTGATGCGCTCGTACCTCGAGAAGCCGCGTACCACTGTCGGCTGGAAGGGCCTTATCAACGACCCGGATCTCGACAACAGCTTCAAGATTAACAAGGGTCTGCGCACGTCGCGCCAGATGTTCGTTGACTTGACCAACAAGGGCATGCCTATCGCTAGCGAAATGCTGGATACCATCTCGCCTCAGTTCCTGGCTGACTGTCTGTCCGTTGGTGCTGTTGGTGCTCGCACGACCGAGTCCCAGGTCCACCGTGAATTGGCTTCTGGTCTGTCCTTCCCCGTCGGCTTCAAGAACGGCACGGACGGCACTCTGGACGTCGCTGTCGACGCGATCGGCTCCGTCAAGAACCCCCACCACTTCCTTTCCGTCACCAAGCCTGGTGTCGCCGCCATCGTCGGCACCGTGGGTAACCCGGACTGCTTCGTCATTCTGCGCGGAGGCAAGAAAGGTACCAACTACGACGCTGCGAGCATCCAGGACGCCAAGAAGAAGCTTGAAGCCAAGGGTCTCCCCGCCCGTCTCATGGTCGACTGCAGCCACGGTAACTCTGAGAAAAACCACAAGAACCAGCCCAAGGTCGCTGCTGTTCTTGGCGAGCAGATTGCCGCCGGTGAGACTGCTATCATGGGTGTTATGATCGAGAGCAACATCAACGAGGGTACGTACCCCAACATCATCGCCAAAGACTATATGCTAACAACCCACAGGCAGCCAGAAGGTCCCCGCTGAGGGCAAGTCTGGCCTCAAGTACGGCGTCAGTATCACCGACGCCTGCATCGGCTGGGAAGACACCGAGTCTACGCTCGAGAACCTCGCACAGGCCGTTCGCACTCGCAGACAGAAATTGACTGGTAAATAAGCTAGCGATTCTCGTGTGTTTTGTTTTCGGTTTGTCGTTTATTTCTTCTAATGAGCCGTGCGTGTTCTCTTTACTGGAGTCTACGAATAATGTCTGAACGCTTGGTTGGGAAAAGTTATGAATGTTCAACTATGGTTTTGGAGATTGAGTACGGGATAGATAATTGGATATTTCATGATTCGTGATGCCGTATTCCCCAAGAGACACCATATGTACTGCAGTACAAACAAAGTGGGGTCCAATTGCACTATACCGAACAAATCAAACAAAGTAAACCATGGGGTATTCAAAATATAAACAAAATCAGAGAGCAGACAGCCTGCCACACTTGTAGCATACTAAAATGAACAAAAAAAGGATCTAAACAATCTGCGCCGTACTATATACCAAACGTCCTAAACATCATCGTCAAGCTTCATTCTCAACCCACCTTCCCTCCCTCGCCCCAAGTTCAGGAATATTAAACCCAACAATACACGCCGCGTATGACGGACGCCGTCGCGAAACCGCGCCAGCTGTCTGAGTAGCAGACTGGGTAGTTGCTTGATCCATATTCAAACCCGCCAGTGCATGATGCGGCGGTGCAGCAGTCGAATGCTGACCTCTAAAGTCATTCAAAACCTCCGACCGGGGTGATCGTGGCGAGAACAATCCCGAATCCTCGGATCGATTGACGAATTGCGCATTCTCGACGCTGCCGTCTGCGTCGATGGAGAGGGACTTGCAGGGTACGTCTGCTGGCCTTTGTGTGGGGGATGTGAAAGTATCCACGTCGATGATATTAGTCTCACCAGACGCTCCGAATGCCCATACCCTCGCACCACCATGCGACGACTGCAATGCGAGTTCGACGACGTTTTCCATCCGCCCGATTTCCTTCCCGTATATCTTGAGCGGCCACATCATTGCCGTAGGGCGGTAGGATACGCTCAACAAAAACTCCCAGTCACCATTCTGGTTAGGGATGAGACTACCCCGTCGCTTGGAGGAGCGTTCACCGTCTAGGAACCAGTCGCGTGCGAGGTCGGAGTCGCCCATTACACCTAGCGATTGGACTTCGCGTTCTTTGCGAATGACGTTGAATACGTCGAGGGGGACGGAGTAGAGAACTAGACGGTCTTTGTAGGCTGCGACGACCCGAAGACCCCAGGAGAGGTCTGAGCCGGCTGCGAAGACGGTGGGCGTGGGAACTGTTTCAGGGTGTTCGTGATTGAATGGGGGTGCGCAGACGAGGGCGCGGGTCAGACTTGAAGGACCGCCGATAGGCGAGTCAGAGCCTATGCAGAGGAACCCCGTGCGCGGTTCGATGAAGAGGATGTGCAAACCGTCGTTTATCGGGATAGCGCGGTAGTGGTGACAATGCGTTGCACGGATGAGGGAGAGGTTGCGCTTGTCGCGGGGGTCGAGGCTAGTTAAGGAGTGGACGTCTGCTTCTAGGTGGAGTTGGCAGGGTTGTTTGGTCTTGCTGTAGCATTGGCAGGCTGGCACTCCGGGATCGGCTAAGGAGGAGACGAGGCGGAGCTCTTCGGGGGTGTCGGCGCGGTTGGGAAGGAAGTGGAGGATTTCTGATGGTTGAGTCATGGGAAAGTGTTTTTTGCAGTCTTGCTTGGATACTTCGTCGACCCAGCGCAATTCGATACCTGTGCCACCACCGAACGCGATGCAGCGACGGCCGGGGCAGATGGACACGCTGCGGGGTGGATCTTCCAGGGAACACACATCGTGGTAGTAGTGTTGCGAGACATCAATCGTGTCATTTTGTACAGACTTGTCCACAGCCTCCTGGTTCTCAGGCGTTACCAAGTCGCAGACCATTCCGACGCGATCACGTAGCAATGCAGCAATGACAAACTTGGGTGCACTGGTGTCAATTGTAGCAGAAACCACTCCATCCGGACAAGGAATGCTAGCGACAAGCGTGATATCCCTATCGCTAACGTCTGCCAACGACATTGACTCCAAAAGGCCAGCCTTCTTGGCGAGCAAACGGTAGACATAAATCACGCAGCCGGACGTAACCAGCAAATAGTTGCCGCAGGTGCTAACATTGAATTTCGATGAAGTCGTAGCATCCCTGCTAAAATAATCGGTTGCCTCAGACGGACCCTGCGCGCTTCGCACACTCTGTGCAGGATGTTGAGAGAGTTTGGAAAAATCGATAACGCCAGTGGTCAAGAACCCAGGCTTCTCGACGTTCAGTTTCCGGCCGGATAACAGACACTCGGTCGAGAACCGCTTGCTCATCCTCCACACCAGACTCTCCTCTTCCGCAGCTGAAGCAGGAGGACGCTGCATCTGAAAATCATGCTGCCATGCATCCCACCAACCTGCCTTCTTCAACATACTCTCCAGTAGATTCTGATCTAAACTAATCCGCATCCATTGCGAGCAAATCCGCCGGGCATTATCAAAGTCCCGAGGATTTAACATGTAGAAGATCTGCAGCAGAACCTCAGGCGGGACTACATTCCCAGCGGGTCTGGTAACGGGCTTCGCCGTATCAACGGCACGAGACCACGACTTGCATGTCAAGCGCAGGGAAGAACGGGTCTGGGGTGGAACGAGATCGAGCAACCGTTTGGCCACTGCCGGAGGGATCCCCGGCGTTGCGCGAGAGTCGACTGCGTTAGACGTTTCAGACGAATCCGATGCCGAATCACTCACTGTCGATTCGTTCCAGCTGAAGCCTTTTTCAGGCATACAGCCTAGTCCGGGATGCGGGGGGCACAGGGACGGCATTGTGAGTGTGATCGAAGCAGAGTTAACATATGCAGTTGATCGGTTCAACACATTCGAATTGTGTCGTTTTGATCAAACTGTATACACAGAATACAGGTAGGTTGGCTGTTGTAAAGCGAAGCGAAGCGAGTAGACAGACCGGTAACGTCAGACTGTGGAGTAGCGAGAGCGGAAGAACGGACTACGGAGAGGATCAACTGAATCATGGGGTAAAGTGGATGGAAACTTCACGAAAAGACGATCAGCTGAAATCAAGCCAGAAAGTATGTGGAGATTGTGAGAAAGGAAAGCATTCAGCGCTGCTCGGATGCCGATCTGCAGCATGGGATGATGGAATTGTGGTGGTGGCTATTCCATTGTTTCGGGGAGGCGTTGTTACCTCAATTCCTTTCTAATTACTGATTTGTTCAGGCCTCTTTCGATGAGTTGGCCAGCGGGTACTCTGCTTGCCAAAGAATGGAGCAAAGCAGCGTAGTGCACGCCGGACAAGTAGCAATGCAGATGCACACGGTCGATGTGCCAGTGCCTCTATCAGAGAGCGATTGGATAGAACGAAAGAATGGAAATTGGAGAAGTAGACGCTTCACCGCTAGAAGCGGGACTAATGAAGAAAGGAATCTGATCAAGTCGGGTGCATGAGGAGAGCAGAAGAGAAGAATATGCAGTCTTTCTTTGTCCTCCCGTCTCTTCAATTTGCCTCCGACTTCTGCACCGAACCATCATCTCCATCCGTGGCGCCGTGGCGTCGACGTCCCGGGGCCAGGGACGAGAATGACGCCCATTCTCAGGGTCAATGTCTCTAGAATTCTCCATCATTCGTCCAAATGCGTTGGTCGATCCACCGGCGAGAACCAGACCCAGACTTGACATATCCGGTCATCCATCATTGGTTCTGAATGCAAATTCGTACGGCAAGAGGAAAGATTCTGCGCGATGATTAAACTCCTGCTTCCTTTTTATTGCCCATCTTGTGGTCCATTTATTCCTTCTGCAATACGGAACTGTGCGTGCAGAATGCCGATGGTTTAGCGGGACGGAATGGTCCATCCGGGATCAATCAACCGCAACGGGAATTTTCTAGCACTACAAATAATCCACATCAGACTTAGGTTCTTATGCCATCCCGGCGTTCAGACCAACCCAGGCCAGCAGGGACATGCGCTCCGGCAAATCAGATAGCTCTCTGCTTTAATCCCAGTCAATAACAAAATAGGTATAGCCGAGGGATGCGACGAAAGGAAACGGTCGGATACGGACTGACGACAGAGTTAGAGCCGGATGCAGGAAGGTTGCAGTAGTGCGTGTTGAAGGATCGCATTTGCTGTTGTTTGTTGCTGTCTGCTCTGGGCTTTGGCTTTTTTGCCGTTGGGCGTTGGATGTCGTGCTGGTGAATGGGAGGCTGATGTTATACAGTGCCTGAATAACGAGGCACCAATTCTAGGTCAGATAACTAAATGTTTATGCTACGCAAGACGGATCTTTGTAATTGTCCAATTTGTAAGACTATTTTACTTGGAATAAAGTCGGTTCATACCAGTCTAAGCCGAGAACTAACAGGGACATAGCGGCATCACTACGTCTATCCAGAACAACCCAAGCATAACATTGAACGAATGCAAGATATCAAAGAGCAAGGTGGTATCGTAGTCGTGGTCGTATATCGTCAATCAACGCTGTAACATCATGTCAAGCCAAGGGACTCGGTGGAAGGGAAAGGAAAGAAAACATAACAAGAGGACGGGAACGATATGAACGAAGTCCGCTTGAATTATGCACACAAGCCATCAAACGGATACACCACTTCCGTTCATCGCCTCATAACCCGCAAAAGCCCCCGAAAAATTCGGCGCCGCACTCCGTCCTGGCAGCCACGCATCATGCAGTGGCAGGATCAAACTCGGGTTCACATATTTACTCAATTTCAACCCCAGCTCCTGCCCGCCAACACGTATAGGAAGTGCATCACGCTCAAGACCCGACGGAGGGGAGAAAGTCGCTGATGGCGAGGGAGAGATATCCCCGCCACCTGGGCGGTTTCGGTCGATACTTTTCAGGGCGATGAACTTCATGAGCGGCTCGTAGGAGCGGCTGAACCAGTAAGAGAACCAGACAGTTGCACCGAGCAAAGGCACGAGGAGCAAGGAGCGAGTGACGGCTTTACTTAAGGCGAGCACACCAATCACCGCGAGCTGAAAGACCATCAAGCCCATGAATACACGACTGCAGATCATGGGCCAAGCGCGGCCAGTGGAATGTTGCTGGTGGTCCATTGCGTAGAGAAGCTGGTATTTGTAAATAAATTTGCCAAGGGTGAAGTATACCAGTCCGAAAAGACAAATGAGCCACGAGCTGGGGAAAACACTGTATACCACGCAAATTATCAGAATGAAAATCGTCTGTGGAATGGAGAAGCCGTAGCTGAACGTCGGTGGCGTCGTCAGTTCGGCGTACTCCCGTGGCGTCTTTGCATAGAAGAAATTGATCGGGTACATAGCAACGCTGCCAAATTCGAGAAGCCGAAATGGAAATAGACCCAAGCTCTGCAGCGCTAAGAAATTGATATAGAACGGGGCAAATGATTCTAAGGACCTGGCTAATGCAAAAGCAATGGTCGTTGCGTCTTTGAAGGCATCACGCAGATTCTCCCAGAAGCCGTAAAAAGTCGACGCAGTACCGAAGACAGTAAAGACGAGGAACAGGTTGAAGAATGAGAAGAAAAAGTTCTTCGAAATCACCGACAGCTCAATATCTCCGCCAGACATCATACCCTGGTGATGAGAGAGCCAGGTATACAAATACGGCACAGCAATCGTCAATAGCGACAAAGCCAAGGTAGGAAGACCGGTCTGGACCAGCGACTTGGCTATCGGGTTTTCAGCAAGGGCATCCGCCAGCTGAGGGAACACCTTGTGCAGAGTCTCCAATTGCAGCAAATAGGCGACGGGAATCAAAAGCACCGACCAGAAAACTGTGAAGAATGCGATGGCTATAGTGATTGACCATGACTGCATCATCCGTCTGGCACGCGACACATACGTATTCCTCCAAACGACATCGGCTGGGGCAGGAGCAAGTCTGGCAAAAAGCTGCATCGGATGGGGATCGAGGGTCGCCTGAACAACCATCTGAGAAGCAGCAATAGACTCCATCGTCACGAACGCCAATCCAGTTGGCGTATACTTCTTCCGACGAGCAGTCAGAATCGTATCGTCCAAATTCCGCAGCTTTTCTTCAAAGTAATCAATTGCATCGATATTCCGGTAGCGCAGGTTCAGCGGTCCATACCAGATACGCACTGTCGGACGCTTCCTGTGGGCAGCGCGTTCTCGAGCACTGTCCGGCAGAAGTTGGGTCCGCTCATTGTCATCATCTAGGACCAGGCTGGAGCCACCGGCCTGTTGCCATGTCATGGGCATAACGTCCCCATTAGCTCTGCTTGGTCGTTTGTACCCCAGGTATTTCGTCCACGACCGTTCGAGGTTCCGCAGTACGCAAAGTCGCTCGTCGATCAAGCCATCCAGTTCACGCCAGTCACGGCAAAGAGTGACATTTTCGACCTTCCCAACTTGTAGGCCCTCGATAAACTCCTTGATATTGTCTTCCGATCTCATTTCCTTCGGGATGCCTGAGAGACGAATCGTCCGATCCGTGGTGCTGGTCTGACTTCCAAGGTACCTCTGACGGGTGCGAATGACTTTGTTCGTTTCTTGCAGGAGCAAGTAGACTGCCAACCCGCTGAAGATGTACGCGAAAATCACGTACATCGACAGGTAATTCGGAGAGAGCACCTTTTTTTTATTGTCATCTCCCCCATCTCCATTGTCTGACCCTGGGATACCTTTCTTGCCACCGTATGTATAGTGAATTGGGAGGATAATCGCGACGGCGAAAACGAAGAGGGTCGACAAGAAGCGGATAGCAAATTTGAAAAATGATAAGAACTGCACGATGAATTCTGATTAGACAGACGTGCTCCGTAAGACTTGGTATTAAAGGCACTCACCACATAAGCATCCATACCCGCAGATTCCAACACTTGCTCATCCGTAATCCGATAGAGAACCGGTATCCAACCGAAAAAGCTATCAGGCAATTCCGGCAAATGAGACGCAGAATTGCGCTGCCGTCTTCGAGCCGCATACAACTCCGTCCATCTTGGCCGTAGCACCTAATTCATTAGCATCTTATCATCCTCTCCTTTCAAAAGAACCAACATACACAAAACGCCAGAAAAGCACTCAATCCCAATACACTACTTATCACCAATTGCGTATACAGATCCCGCTGACTTTTCGTCTGATCCGGCCACAGCTCATGCACACCCCCCGGCTGGTTGGTGGCCGTACTCGTCGCGATAACATGCACCGCCGTCGCGGCGGATTCGGCGAGGGACATCAGGTATCACGCACGGCGTGAACCGGTTCTTCGGAGTTCGCAATGGAATTGATCTCCTTATCGTGGTGTTGCCTTTTCTCTTTCTTTATCACAGCATGAGAGGCGGGACGATCTCTTCCAGAGAGAGTAGGCTTGGGCTTGCGTTCACAGCAGAACTGACGTCAGGGGCGGATAACAGTTGAGGTTAGAAGCACAGAGTGAATGTCGGTGTCTTAAGTGGCTGGACAAAATGAGAATGCAAGAGCAACTGCTGCCCTGGTAAAGTGAGGCAGATGAGGTACATGCTACGAGAATTTCTTCGTCCACCTGATCCCCAAAAAGTTAGACGCGATGAGTTGTGCATCGCTGAGTCAGCGGAGAGACGGTGTGTTGGTTGTTTCAGCAATATCAGAAGTTAACCTGGAGATAAAGCACTTGAATTGCATTCTTTCTTGGACTAAGCTTCTAAATACATATCTGGGGGAGCAGAAGTACGAACTGTGGGTGAGATACTCAAAAGATGTACTCTGTACTGTGCCTGGGAGAGTAATATAGCTGCATTATGCGGTCATATTGCATCTGGTCTGTCTTCGCGGTACAATTGTCTATGAATCGTACGGGGTACGGAGAGTGTATGTACTACGCAGAACATACAGTATCACATGTTTTGGGCTGAAATAACTACAAGCACATCACTGTCCAACCTTCAAACAATAATTGCATATTCCACAACCCAAATTCTCGCCGTCAATTTCGTCCATTCCTTAGGTGATGAACACGGTCGAAGCAGGTACTTATGTGTGTCGGCCTCCGGATTCTTCGCACAGCTGGGAAATACGCTTTTCCGGACGGCCAGCAAATGGAATGCAGGTTCAAAAAGGGATCTCCCGGGTCGCTTTCAGTCCCGAATGCTGCAGTAGAGTCGGGTGAAGTCTTTCGCCAGCCGATTGAAACCCCAAAGCCTCTGGCAGTCGGGACGAGGATATGATAAAAAAATACCATAATGCGGGGTGTCGAAAGCTATCTCCGAAACTAGACGGAAGTGGAGATTGGGGTACACCTCGTACCGGAATTCCGTCCTGGCCGTTGGTCCTGCAGAAAGCTCCAGCAATCCTACAAGCGGTCCTACGAGGGCAGGTTAGTAGATGCTGGTAGTGCAGCTCACCAGGTGACTACACTGCCATCTGTCCGATTCTCAAGATAACTATGCATGCGATAACAATGGTATGGATGACCAGCAGACCGCATGAAACCGGACGATAGCTATGATTCATTGGGACGAAATGTTCGAGATCCGAGGAAACAAATGCCGGATCGAAAGCGTGCCATCAAAGTAACCATGGTAGACCACGCGTGGAACCCAAGTTCTGCGAGTCTAATCATTTCATCCATCTATTGTTGTTTATGTACGTAACGTGATCCATGCCCGGTCCCAAAGCCTGCCGACACGTTCTAGAAATGACAAAAACGGAAAAAGGGAATACGACATTTCGACATCATGATGATAACTGCGAACCGCTCTATAATCTGGAGTTCACCCCACTGGTTCCGTTCGGCTTTTGTGATTCCGCTTGAGGTTTGCTGTAGAAAACGAAAATGGAAGGAAAAGGTCGCCTGAATTAACAAAAGCAAAAACAAAAAGAGAAAGAAACGGCTGGAATTTCAATTTACCGCTCAATGTACGAAGGAATAACCTCCGGCTGCATAGTACCCTGGAGGATGTCTACAAGTAGTTAGCATGTGTCGTATTTGGGGAAAGTGCATTGGGTGACTTACGGTAGCAGGCTGTGAACAAGGGGAAGTCAGACTCCGAGCCCTGCTTCTTGAGGAAATGGTTGACCTCGATGGCAGTCAGGGTTCCCTGGAGCGACTGGCCGTTGAGCTCGGTCTTCTCGATCTCGCTGATGTGCTGCTTCCTCTGCACGCTGAGCTTGGCGCAACGGAAGTTACGGCCAGAACTGCAGCTGGTGATGAGATCGGCAACACCCGCGCTCTCGTCGGTAAACGTCCGGTTGTCGATGGTGGCACCGAAGAACCGCTCACCAAACTTGACCATCTCCAAAAGACCAACACGCATGATGGCAGCCTTGGCGTTGTCACCCCAGCCCAGACCGTCAACCCATCCGGCAGCAAGAGCGACGATGTTCTTCAGAGCACCTGCGAGAGAAACACCGGCAACATCGCTGTTCACACGGATGTGGAAGTAGGGACGGTGGAAGAGAGTCTTGAGAGTCTCGTGGTCAACAGGGGGGAACTCGTTGGGCAAGGGCTGGAGCTTGGTCTTGGAGTATTGACCGGAGACGTCCTTGTGCTCAAAGTGCACAGTGTCCGCGGTGGAATCGACAGAGCTGGCGGGGGCCTTGGAGTCCAGATGCGGGGTGTCGTAGCCAATGGTCGACTCGGACCACTTCTCACGAGCCACCTCGTTGGCAATGTTGGCACCCGAAAGGGCACCGCAGTAAATGCCCAGGGTGTTACCAATGGTCTCGGAGAAGAGGTGAGCACCCTCCTCGTTCACGTCGACACCCTTGATACACGAGATACCACGGGCGTAGGGCAAGATCTTGCCCTTGATCTGCTCGCAGGTCCTGACGATGAACTGGTGAGGCAGGTTGAAGACCAGGATGGTGCTGTCCTGGACGGCATCCACAATCGAGGGGTTGGCCTTCAGGTTGTGCGGCAGACTGACACCAGGGAGATACTTGATGTTCTCGTGGGTCTGGTTGATCACTTCGGTCAAGTTCTGCTGGCCCTGGCACAACGGCGACGAAGGGTCGTAGTGACGAGAGTCCTTGGGGATCTCAACCTTCTCCTCGAACACCCACATCTGGACATCCTGCTCAAAGAGCGAGGGGTTGCTAGCAGTGTTTTCAGCGACGATCTTGGCGATGGCACAGCCCCTACGGTTCAGTTAGCATTCCACTTCTTCTTCTGCGATCCGTCTCAATTGTTGTAGTGAGCATACCAGTTACCGGAACCGACCACGGTCACCTTGTGCTTGCGCTGGTAGTGGGAAACAGAACTCATATTGAAGGTCGACGTATGTGCAGATTCAAGAGATAAGGACGAGTTGTTGGAAGAGAATGGAGCCGGAGCGACAGGGCGATGTAATTTAAACGGGCCCGGAAGGATTGGCTTCGGCGAAAATCGTAGCGGGAGAGTTTGGGACGATCGAGTACTGATCCGAGAGAAAGTTACAGAGGTAGTAGTTTGAAAACGTGGAGAGCACGAAAAGACGGGGGACCGAGGCAGTTGAAAAATAACGCCGCCAGCGCTCAAGGTGGCACACGACAGAGGAATGGCTGTCCGGTTAATTGCGCACTGCATCCACTCTGACAAATGAGAAGGACGATAATATCGAGCAGAGTAGGGAAGTCCTGGAAAGAATTGAGGGAAAAGCGCTTCAATGATGTAACAACAGTGCCCGTAGCGGGTTTGATACCCGTGAATGTGGACCTGTAGTTATTCCAAGATACACCGGAGTCCTCACAGGTTAGCCGGAACCACAGTAATCAAAGCTAAACCAGACACCGATGATGCTGATAACGTCAATCCCGACGGGCGACTCCCCGTTGTTGGCTCATTTTCCCTCATAGACCACTGTATGGATTCTCCCCACCTCTTCCCTACTTCTCCAACCACGAAAACATGACGAAAACGCCCGGATGCGAGCGGTGAGGTAAGCGGCTCCACGAGTGGACGGCCGCTAGTCTGTCTTGGGGACTAGTGTGGCCAGTAGGAGTGGCAGAATTTCGGGTCATGCTGTTTTCGGTAAGTGGGAGGCTTCGCTAAAATTACTCGTTCGGGACCCGCTGCGAAATCTGTCGGTTCACTCTGATCCGTAACATTTCAAAAGTGTCTGAATCGGAAGGTGGCTGGTACGCATAATATGGTAAGTTTCGCCGTGATGGTCTTATCACGATGAGGACGTTGCTAATAATGTCGCATCAAAAGGCGCCTAGTATAATGAAGAAGCAGACCAGTGGTCGAGGGGCGGTTCCCTCGACCAAGTCCAACGACGGTCTCTTTGGCGACGAATTTCGCACCTCGAAGAAGGACAAGCGCACTATCAAGCATTCCAGTTTCATCTCCAAGATCGAAAAGAATTCGAAGAAGGCCCCCAAAAAGCGACGCGCGTCGAAGAAACTTGCAACATTGAATTCTCTGGCCGACGCGCTCCCCGACGCAGATACCCAAGAAGACCAGCAGGATCCCAATAGTCAAGTCAACATCATCAAGCAAAAGACGTTGAAGCATAAACCAGGAGCGGAGAAGCGCAGACAGAACCTGGAGAAGTTGGAACGCGACCGGTTTGCCAGAAACATGGCGCAGATGACGGCCATGGACACTGCCCAGGAAGCAGTAGCACCAACCACAACAGAGGGGGCTAGTAGTACAGCTACAGAGGAGACAAATGGGACCACGAACAGATGGGCAGCTCTGCGCAGCTTTATCTCGCAGACCATGGAGCAGCAGCCCGTGTTCAAAGCAAACAAATAAACAACTAGCGGCGGTGCTGGTGAGATGTATTCCTGCAAATCGCCATAATAGTTTAGGTTGCCCCCTGGTATGTCTGATATATCAGACTGCCTGGGCATCTCGTATAGTTGCAAAGGCTACGCTGTCATGCGCCCTCTATCATGTCTTGGGCATCTCGGCATGTACGACAGCCATCCAGTGTTTACAGTTGTCGGGTTATTCCCGGACCGCTGAGCCATAGTCTCAGGCCATGAGGATTAAATACCGGCCTACTTCACAATCCTCAGGTCAGAAGGATAGTGAAACGACAATCAAGTAGAGTTGATTGTCTGTATCAATACCAATATCATACGATCAATAGCGCATGGTTTGAGATAAGAAATGTCAGAACCATCCAAAATATCATGCAATGCATGTCTATGATTAATTCTCCGAGACTTTACCGGGCATTGACCCATTCTCCCCGTTTTGCCCACCTTCTCCTTACAGCAAACAATCGGCGGAGCTGCTTCTGTTTCATTTGGTCATCCGTACGGCCGCAGAGTCTCCGCTCAGGATGCATTTCATGTACGAAATAGTACGCTTACTTTGCATTTACTCCTCACGAGTATGTACTTATCCTGCGAGGTACTCCGTACATACGCCGGGTAATGCACGAAAATCGCACTATTTGGAGACCGGGAGGCAGATGCCGGCTCGTGCTTTACACATTGTATCGGGGGTCAGAAACAACGAATTATCGCCGTGCCATATATTTAAGGAAGATTTGACTACGCCGTTTATTTGTAGTGGTTTCACACCGCGGTTTAGTTGGCAGGTGCAGAGGTCGTGATGTTGCTTGGGGTACTCCGTACTCCGTAGAGCATACATATATCGCTGGTCTCCGGTGGCTAAAAGCAAAACGAGCAATGCCAACAGCACAATCGACACACATGGAACGAACACTACTATATCATCAATTATAGCGAACAGGCAGAGGGATGCAGCATCATCGACTCAATTCAACACACGCTGCAGAACAGCGTGTCTAGAACTCATCAGTACGATGCTTTTACTCCTGAGAGACTACCGGCTGGAGAGGACAAATGTCTATGACTCCTGACTACTGTATCTGACCAAAGGACCATGATCATAACCGGCAAACCACAGCAATGGCCCTCTTCAATGCTGCCGTCGAGATGAGGAGATCTCGTGATAAGATGTCACGTGCTGCGGGGAAAGCTGTCCATCTTATCTCATCAGATGACAACAATCGGATCGGAGCCACTACTCTGACTTCATTCCCTGTTTCACCACCTTCCTTCTTTCTTAACGCTTTTCACCTTCTTTTCTTCTAGTCTATCGATAGTACAGGCGCCCGGCCATGCTGCGGCTGCCCCTACGAACCCGTGCCTCTTCGCACGCCCTCAAGTTGCGTTGCGATAGCGTCCTCCGCTATCGGCCTGCAGTATACAGCGCAGCTCGACGGGATTTCACCAGCTGTTCTATCTCATTTCCCAGATTCTCGCAGTTTAACCGGTCAGATTTCGGAAACCAGTCATGGTCTAGCAGCTATGAGCCCGGGCTTCCCACAGCTGGTCCCCTGGGCGCGACTCCGGCTTTCGGAGCTCCCCGAATCACGCCGCGAGTATTGAAGCAGTATCTCGACCAGTTCGTTGTGGGACAGGATCGTGCGAAGAAGATACTCAGTGTTGCTGTATACAATCACTACCAGCGCGTGCAAGAATTGCAACGACGAGGAGAGGAAGCCGAGGAGGAACAAGCCAAACGTGAGCGGAGAGAAGCTCTTGAGGGCCACCCGGTAGAGGGTGTGTTTGCCTGAGTAAAATCGAGACTAGCACGTGCACAGCTAACATATGCGATTTTATCAGATGAATTTCCCGGTCAAAACCGAACAGTTCGCGTGTCTACGAACCGGAACCAATCGTCTTCTCCGTCAGACCTACCGGAGCTCGTCGATACGGCACCGCTACAACTCGAAAAGTCCAACATCCTCCTCATGGGTCCATCTGGTGTAGGAAAGACATTGATGGCAAAGACGCTGGCTAGAGTGCTTTCTGTCCCTTTTAGCATCTCCGACTGCACGTCGATCACCCAAGCCGGTTATATCGGAGAGGACGCCGAGGCGTGCGTCCACAGGCTATTAGCGGCCTCCAATTATAATGTTGAGCAAGCAGAGCGTGGTATAATTGTACTAGATGAAGTGGACAAGCTTGCAGCAGCCAAGGTCAGCCATGGCAAGGATGTTAGTGGGGAGGGTGCGCAGCAGGCCCTTTTGAAGATCATCGAGGGCACAACAGTACAGGTCCAGGCGAAACAAGAACGCAACTCTCCTCATACTGGAGGCACACCAAATACCTACCCATCCAACAGTCCACTTGGGAATCCTCCAAATTCGGGGGGCCAACCAGCAAAGGGAGAGGTTTACAACGTACGCACAGATAACATCCTGTTCGTATTCTCCGGTGCGTTCGTTGGTCTGCACAAGGTGATCATGGATCGGATATCACGCGGTTCGATTGGTTTCGGACAGCCCGTTCGATCAGCAACCAGCACGGGTGATCGTCCCGGGGAAGCAGGTTCAGGGAATAACCAGCCCGTTCCCATCCTGCCGGGCTCAGAGGAGGAAGAGTTATACAAGAAACATCTTCCGTTCTTTACACCACCTTCAATCGCATCGCCTGATAGCGAACCAAGCTACTTCAACTCGCTGGACCTTGTCACCCCTACCGACTTACAGAACTATGGCTTCATCCCCGAATTAGTAGGTCGTGTACCTGTTACAGCCGCCCTCGCCACCCTAACACAAGCCCTCCTTGTCCGCATCCTGACTGAACCCCGCAACTCATTATTGGCACAATACACCGCTCTCTTCTCGCTATCCGGCATCGAACTCCGCTTCACCACCCTGGCTTTGCACAAGGTCGCCGCCAACGCCTTCCAAATGGGAACTGGGGCGCGCGCTCTCCGTACAGAAATGGAGACGATCCTCAGCGACGCGATGTTCGAAGCGCCAGGCTCTAGTGTGAAATTCGTGCTTGTCACGGAAGCCGTCGCAGACCGCGAAGAGAAGCCCATTTATCTGGCGCGCGGCCAGGGTGGAAAGTTCCACTCGATGATTGCGACAGAGGAGAGTCAGTGGGAAGAGAAGGTTCAGCGAGAGAAGAAGGACAAGGAATTTAAGGCAAAGGCTCAGTCAAAGGAGGGGATTGACTTCACGTCGAATTATCGCGAAGAACAATCTCACGCTTCGGGATCCTGATCTTCACCCTTGGCCTAGAATCGCATCTGCTTCTGGGATCACAGAGAGCCCTAATGGCTCATAGACTGTTTTGATGCGTATAATATTATATTGGCATTGAAATGACCTCCGGTCATTCCTAGCATTTAACATTCAGGTATTTATAATGGTGGCACATTTGGGTATAGTCTGGGCGTCCACAGGTTACTTAAATTTTTGTCTATTGTTGTGATCGTTTCTTGTCGATAAGTTCATTGTAAAACTATAGTTATAAATACAGTTATTATTATCAAATCCAGATACAAATAGTATTCTATCCACATAGCGCCATGTACAAAACGAGACGAAATGAACAGAAGTAAACAATAGTGGAATAAAGTCAGTCAGAACCAAAACAGGGTATATTTGAGCAAATCGAAAATGAACATAATAGATCCAACTTTCATCGCACAAGCCACACTAGTTTGTACAGAGGCAGCATATTTAAAATTACACCGGATCCTGCGCAGACTCCATCTTAGCCGCATTATATTTACTCGGCGGATCCGCACCCCGCTTCTTTTATTTACTCGGAGATTCTGCACCTTGCTTCTTTTCCTTTTCCTTGTCCTTGTCCTTCGAATATGACGACGAAGCCTTCCTCTTCAACTGACTCCAATACGTCCGATAATCAACCCCATACGCCTTGAAAAAGTCCATCGCTGTCTCCTTAACATCAACATGATTCCACAAATTCCAGCTCTTCAATGGCCTCGTCGTGATTATCGTAAATCGTCTAAAGCGATGACTATTAACGAGCGCCCAGCCGGCGAAGAATTCAGCTAGGTGGTTCGTGTCGCGTTGTTCTTGCGTGACCAGACCCCTGGTGTTTTCTTCGGTGCGGGTGCCGTAGAGGGGGATGGCGGGTGGTGAGATGACGCGGTTTTCAGGAAAGTCGTCGTGGATGCCGTCGAGGGGTTCAGAGTAGGTAAGGAAGGTACCGTTGTCGGTGGTGCTGAGTTGGGCGATTAGGCTATACATTGCTAACCAGCTGTATTCCGGTTAGTTCAATGTGATATAAAAAGGGGCTGGTGCACTTACACTCCCTGCCGTTGCTTTTCCGCAGGCTCTGGCTGCTTCAAGAGCCATCCGAGGACATTAGGACGTAGCATCATCTTCCAGCTTCCAGGAAACTTTTTCTTCGTCCAGTCGTAGAACCAAGCAAGGATGATGACTGTGGCATCTGGTTCACGGACCATAAAGTCTTCCGTTAAGAGAATGACCCCGCCATGGGGGAAGAGCCGCTGGAAGTAAGTCTTGTTGTCGCCCTCTCCTATTCCGGTTAGGGAAAAAGACCAGAAAGTAAAGGGTTTTTGTATAAGGCCACGAAGACTAAACATGGTATCATAATTGACAAAGCTGTCATGGAACTGTTCGAGCGTTAGTGACATTAAAGAGAATGCTCAGTGCACAACATACCAGCACAACACCACGGTTTATGGTCCGAACAAAACGCTCCCAATCCTCCTTAAGACGGCTGGAGAAGATCACAGCTTCATGCTTTCTCAAAAACTCAACTATGATTCCGCATTCGTCGTGGGCCAATTTATTTTCTGGTGGGCACATCAAATAGAAAACCGGAGCGCGCCCCTTCTCAACGTCATTCTTCGCCGCAAGCTCGTCGAATGTCATTTTGAACACATTGCTGAAGTAGTCATCTACGTCGAAATTCGCTACGGACAATTGCTGCTGTTGGATTTGCTGTTGGGCCGAATTTTTCTCCCGAACAGATGCTAGCTCGTCAGTTTCCATGGGCTGTTCTTGAGGAAGCACGGGGGTTTCGACATGATTGCTTGCATCCGCAGGAAGCTGCAGTTGCAGTTCTTGGGCGGTCTGGGCTTCTAGCAGGTCTTTCTCGACTTTTTGTTCTGTCGGGCTCGGGACGTTGTCCTGCAGTTCGGTCATCCGTGCAGGAAATTCTCGGAAAACCCTGTTCGGAGGCATCGGTCTGCCCAGGTATGCCAAAGGGTTTCGAACAGTCAAATGAAGAAACGTATCCGGAGAAAAATTGAAGTCATTGCGGAGGAAGTCGAAATCTGGCGAAGAGGGCGAGTACGCAAGTAGCACGTTTTTACCCCAGGTCGGTTCGTCGGGGTACGCTATCGCGAGAAAATTACCCCGTTGGAGTGCCTGTCCTGCCCTGTAAACATCTGGCTCCGTATCATCGTACCCCTCGATCCAACCGTTATCGTACCGGAAGTTGGTTTTCGACTATGATGCAATTATCAGTCTTGCTTGTTCGTTTGTTATGGATGATTTATATAGGCACACTTACTCTGTTGCACAGCTCTCTGTATTCGTCGAGCGTGCAGATCTGTTGGAACCAGACATCTGTCTTGTTGTCCTTCTTTGATTGTATAACCCTGGACCTTGACATGGGGCCCAACCCGCACAGTCGAACCGGTCCTATAAACCTTTTCTCTGGTCCGAGATACATGTTGACGAAAACCTCGCCATGGTTCCAAAACCTGGTTTGAGAGTATTCATCCCTGGCCCGACGGAAGTTGGCACCTTTGATTGCCATTGGCCGTCTTGGAGGAAGTGGTGGTATTAGCTCTTCATTGAACCATTGCCTGCAAACGCCGTCATTTTCTATTTGTAATTGAGAAGGATTTCGTTCATCAGGAGTGCCAGGACGGTCTCGTGAGAAGGTAAACTCTGGCCTCCGTGAATCGGGTGCCGATCTTTCGGAGTTGAAGGCATCTCGCGCGTGAACTGAACTGGCTCTCCATGGATCTTGTGAACCTTGTCTTTCCAGCAAAGGCGAGCGCCATGTTCGAGGGGATTCCAGTCTCCATGAGTCACGGAATGTATTTCTTTCAGGTATACGTGGAGCCCTTGGCGGGGATGATTCTGGTCTACACAAGTCCGACGTAAGCTGACGGCGAGGACCTGCTGCCGGACCGGGTGGACGATACCTATCCGAGAAAGAGTTGTTTCTTTCTACTGGCGAGGCCACAGGAGAGCTCCCTATGGGAGATTCAACTAGATGGTCCGCAACCTTAGGGGTAGCAACAGGCGCACCTGTTCGCGCAGGCCAATCCGATGGACGAATGAGCTCGAGCTGGTTGATGTCGGGAGGTGGTTCATAGCCTTTGGCCTTTTCAAAACGCCATTTGGTTGAAAGGTTACTAAATTGCTTATCCGGATCATCGGGCTTTCTGTTTTTGTTGCGAGCTGCCATCCATGGTCCATGCCGGTTCTGACCACTGCCAAACAAAACCATAGGAGGTTTCGGTGGGATGTGTCTCACGGTGGTAGGATGAGATGGAGGATTTATTCTTGTGGGTCCTGAGTCTGAGTTGTTCAGAGAAGGGTGGTTTGAGGAAGTAGGCGAGGCTGCGCCGTCAACGCGTTGCTTTTTCCTAGCATCTGTTTGCTCGCGGGACAGGCCTAACCGTCTCCTCTTGGCCTCGCGACTGCGTCCACGCTTCTCTCGTGCATCCTCCAAGGCAATCAGATGGTTTTCAAAGCTGACCAGATCAAACTCGGGTTGCTTCCCCTCTGCGATGGCCCTTCTCTTCTTTTTCCAGTCCAAAAAGGTTTCATTGTTGAAAAAAGACTCAGCAGGTTCCCAGGTGGCGCGTTCAATTGGATATCCCGCCCATTTGACCAGGTACATGGGCTGATCATCCTGAGTTCGTTCCGTTAAGATGGTTTCGACTTCATACTCCGATTCTTGCTCACTGGACACGGTGGAGGTAACCGAAATGTCATCGTCGTCCACATTGCACATCTCCACGTCAGTCATTGTGCCTGAGCAGTGGCGTAAACTGATCAATCTGGTATCATTGGTGAAGTAGAAGTGATTGGTGTTTTCTGGATGCAGTTATCCGGCAGCTGTGCGCAATCAGAGCTACATGCTGATGGATAATACAGCACTCAAGACGGCTGCCAGTAGAGCATCCTGTCAAGAGCAAGAACAGCACACAGTTATATTATATACCTTGATAGACAGTAGTAGTAGTGTAAATAATTTACAGTAGCCGTGTTGAGGTCTACTGGAAAAACACCTGACCGCCCACGTGACTACACTAAGTCCCTTTCAGCGACGACGGGCGGGCCAGGGAGAAGCCGCTCCACCTCCGGGGCCTCGAATGAATACAACTACTCTCAACTTCCCTTTTGCTACGGACCAGTCTGGCATCTGTTCCGTGTCTGTGCTTGTATGTGTCCCCCCCTGACCCGTCGTTATTCTCCTTGAAATTTCGCGATTTCGCTGCTAACGGCTTTGTCTTCTTCCAGTTTCTTTCCTTCCATTCTTCCTCGTGACGGCTCGAAGCCACGTCGAATTTCGTACCGTTTTTTCTATCTAAAAAGAGTGCTGGTCTAACTCCCACGACTACCCCTCATGGCTAACGACGAATACGACGTGAGTTTCTATTCTAATCATTTTTTTCTGCAAGAAAGATGACAGCTAACGGGCGTTGGGATACTAGTTTCTCTTCAAGGGTACGTTGCCACTCGTGTGATGATGTCCCTCCTTTCTTCGCCCCTTGCTCTTATTATTTTTAGCGGACTTCTCACCAGAACCATAACTAACGGCTATACTGCGCATAGTGGTGTTGATCGGTGATTCGGGTGTCGGAAAGTCCAACCTGTTGAGTCGTTTCACCCGCAACGAGTTCAACCTGGACTCCAAGTCGACTATCGGTGTCGAATTCGCAACCCGCTCCATCCAGGTCGATTCCAAGACGATCAAGGCTCAGATTTGGGATACTGCTGGTCAGGAACGTTACCGGGCGATTACCTCGGCCTACTACCGTGGCGCGGTTGGCGCTCTCCTCGTTTACGATATTAGCAAACATCAGACCTACGAGAATGTCAACCGGTGGTTGAAGGAGTTGCGGGACCACGCCGATTCCAACATCGTCATCATGCTGGTCGGAAACAAGAGCGATTTGAGACACCTGCGGGCAGTGCCCACGGAGGAGGCCAAGCAGTTTGCGAGTATGTTTTCTTTGTGCTCCCCAAGGGGGGTGAGAAGTGGGTCGCGCTGACCGCAACATAGGCGAGAACAATTTGTCATTCATTGAGACCTCTGCCCTTGACGCCAGCAACGTCGAACTTGCCTTCCAGAACATTCTGACAGGTTTGTATTCCCGCCGTACTTCGCTCGAGTCGCACATGGCTGACACAAAAATCCCAGAAATCTACCGCATCGTCTCCAGCAAGGCGCTCGAGGGTGACTCGCCCCAGAACCCGCTTGGGGAACGTCGCCAGGTCGTCAACATTAGCGAGTCGCAGGATTCGGAGCAGAAGCAGGGCTGCTGTTAAACGACTTCTCTTCCTTTCTCCTTTTGTCTTTTTTTAAATCCCCTTCTTGCTATGTGATAATTGAATGGTCTTATTTTGGTCTGTCTTAGCCTCCGGATGACAGACTCGCACATTTTATGAGGTTTACTCATCATTCGCCATCGAATCCTTTTATTAAATGGACTATTTTCTTTTCTTGTGTTCGTGGCCTCTGCTTTCGGTTTTATGATTAGCTCTTGATGGCTCATGTATGTTATGTGATACTGGTTATGGATCATTGAATCGTATTCTAGTTTATTTTGACTACTTTAGCGGTTCATCGTATCTGGACATCGTATTCTTCATGCCATTTCCTCACCACCTTACCACGGCGCGCCTGCGTATATCTGTCGTGACCACGAGGCAAGCCAGCTGTCATTTCTTTATTCATCAGGCCAACTCTGGTAAATCGACACTGCGCGTGCAGTATTCATGCCGGTTTCAGTATTCTTCTTCCTCCACATAATAGCGGCGATCTGGTTCCTCTGCGTGGACTGCCCTGCAACTGCCTTCGATTCGAGGAGTGGTAAGGCGTAAATGTCAAGGTGACTAGAGCAAATTGGATATATATCTACCCCGTGCGGGCTTCAATTCCCAGGCTCAGAAGGCCTGGATTGAAGGCTATCTCTTCTGTCAGGAAAGGTTGAAAAGATGACTGGACTGTGTCGCAGCTACAGCTACTGACAACACTATCTGTCTGCGTACATGGCATGGCGGTGATTGAAAAGGAAAGAATCGCGTCTGTCGAGAGCCTCCAAAACTGGTCCCAGTTAGTTCAGATAGATTCCGTGCCCGCAGATCACATCTGATATACTGCTTTGCAGCATGGTAACACGTTTTCTGCAGACCATGGTCGGGGTCTGTCACTGAACCATATATATCAGTATAGTAATCCTGACAGAGACAAGGCAAGCCTCGGGCATACTTTCAAGTCGGCAATGTTTTATGGTGCTCCAGCAGGTTGGCGATGCCATCTTGGGCATATCAACCAATACACTTTCTTGATTGGCTAAATCCAAATATAGGGATACAGATACTCTTCGTTCCATAAAAAGCCTCAATTTGTATTTTGCACGAATAATTTGCCTGGTCTTTGGGTGTACGTGAAGCCCTGTAATCGATCAGTCGCCCAAAAGGACAACCAAAGTTTGATATGAGTAATAACTACGGCCAGGATCTCCAACGTACACAAAGAATGAGTTGAATGTTCTAACTTATCGTTTTCGTTTGTCTTTATCCTGCTCGGTGTCGAATTCTGAGACTTCTGGGCTCCGGTCACTTACTTTCCTGACTTCATAGGGATCTTGCTTTCATTTATGCCATTTCCTCTGGTTCCGAGTGCCAATTTAGAAGACCTCTGCGATGACATCCGAGTAGTAGTACTGGACTCATTCGTGCACGGATCTAACAATAGTTAGCCACTTTGGTGGAACCAAAACAAGGAATCACGCAGAATGTCACTCTTACGTTTGCCTTCAAAGTTCGTGAAATGACTAGCTCAATAAAGTGGTCCCCCGATTCAGCTTCGGCGATATTTCCGAGTTATGAGATTACATGGCCAGCCATCAAGGCAATATGTTGGCCATAGTGAATGGATATTCCGATCTTCCACATACATTCATCCAACAAGAAGCCACAGGATGTGCCTGCTAGCTTTGAACTTCGATCTCAAGAGGTATTGGCGAGCGAGATGTCCATGATAGGAAGATTGTGATCGAGAAGGTGAAGTCGACAGCACTGGGTAAGACGCCCTGATTCATCATTCACCAGTCTCTATATCAGACAACGGGGGGAGCTTTTGTACAGTATTCTCACGTGGATATCTATTTGCAGTGCAGGTCGAACCCTAATGTAGAATGAATATACAGAGACATCTAGAAGAGTAGTGGGTAGGCTTCCGTTGAAGTAGAAGTCAGGGTTGCTGTCCATTAATCCTTGCGTGAGAAGGGATGTGGAAACGACTTTCCTTGTTCTCGAGAAACAATACTACTTTCGGTATATAGTCTGGTACTCACTTTCCATCGCCAGGACAGATATCACTGCATTCACCGCAATTGTCCACATTTGACAGCTATATTTAAGCTCTTACGTTTGAACGAACACCATACAGTACTGGTGTCTACCATGAGGCATTACTTTTGAGGACTCATGTTAATTCGAGATTTGGCAAGTCCCTGCTGAATGATATATACCTTCACAGGTGACCCCGCTGAGGCAGGTTTAGTGCCTATTTAACAAGGGCCGTTATTCAGAAGCCCAATTCCCTTGTTTATGCTCTTGGTATTGGCAGACTCGCGTAGATTACTTAACATAATTTTTTTTTTCAGAAGTTTGTCCACTTCCGGCTTGCTCTTTTCAGCCGAGTCCGCTCTCAGTGAAGGCATGGGATATGCGTGATATTGTGCTGTTTGTGATATGAATACTATTCTGTCCTTCCCTCATTTCTATGTAGCCACCGATGTCCTCGACTATGCTTAATGCCGCAAGCAGGAACGCTGTATATATCTTCTGGGCACGCATTGTGAGCAGCGTGTTTCCGGTTAGAACATGAAGTATCCTGAGCTTGGCAGGTTAAGCGAAGTCTACTTTAGCCCATCCCAAGAATCGAATGCCGTTGTCAGAAGGAGGTTATGTCTTCAACTCGTCCCTTTCAAAGTTTCTCACCCCAAATCTGTTCATGCATAAACACGAATTCATGTATAAGATTGGCTCTAACTCGGGGCTTTCTCGTCCAAACCACAGTTCAATCTCTGTTTTCGAGAGACGGCACTCTTGGGAGTCGGGGACTAAAGAAAGGATTCTCCTCGCCTATAATTCCTTCAGTTGTCTCCGGCTTTCTAAACTATCCAGGCACTACACCCATAGCTCCAGAATGGCTTCGACCTCGGAGCAATCGACGATCCACCACTGCCAGCCGCACGATCCGGGCCAGACTGGCTCATCAGTGCTAAGTGTGAAATTCGCTTCTTTATTAGCCTTTTGTCCTATTGCTCCTCCTTTAGTTTTAGAAACAATAAACTGCTGGGCTTGAGAGACAATATACTGACTAGAAAACCGCCTGCACTTTTTGCGAGTTTTACAATCATCACAGCATTGCCTGTTTTCGCGTATAGCGCGTCTACAGTCTTCTGAATTCCGTTAGCCAGTATCAAGACCTGCTCTCGTACCCGAACATGCCTGTGCTGCTTCTATGGGTCGATTCGATGGGGTTCGATTCCTGTGAGTCGTCCAAACCCAGCTCGATATTTGTCGATAATTGAACCTTTTATTCAAATCGATCATATCCTTGCGGCTGCATTTTATAGAAAGACGCCATTTTTATGGTGCATGAAGAGCTGCCGCAAATGAAACGTCGTGTTCTTGCTTTTGGTAGTGAGGGTCCTGCACGATTCCCCACATGACAGGCATTTTGACACTATCCTGACTCGTTGGATGCTTCTTGACAATCCAAGTACCTGAATCCGATATATTATCGACGGTATCCTTCATAGCACTGCTACATCGGGAAATCATAGAGAGAAGAGGCTGCAAAGTAGCTGCTGGCCTCGGCTTCATGAAATATGGTCTATCATAGCTCTAGGGCTCGATACAGACAATGGACTTGATAAAATGATAAAAAGCCATCTACAAATCTTACACGTTACATCCCAAATGGGAAATGTCAAGACTTGGGTTCACGTGCATCACATGATGCGACGGACCGAGGTGCCGCTTTTTGGTCCTCTAAAAGCCTCATATTCCAGAAAGAATTCGGAAAATGGAAAACTCAAGAATGGTGTCTCTTGTTGAACTAACGAACACTAATTCAGACAGCCGTATTCCGGACACAAGAGCTCGGGCAACTCCCCCAATCCAGCCAACAGACCCCCGATTTGCATTCCCTTGATGCGCTCGGCTTCATGCTCTTTCCAATCTGGATCAGTCTCTAGCGGTAGGAGATTACAATCTTTCAATGCCTCAATCGGCTGCACCGTCCGCCGCCCATCCTTGAAAACATACCGCCCAATCGCCGAGGCCAGGATATCCTCTTCTCGGGGCACTCTACCCTTCTTCCCGGGCTTTCTTCGGACGAAATAACTAACAACATACACCCATTTCTCGTCCCAACTCAACACTCTTGACCAAACCTCAACCTCCTCGAATGGCTGGATCTCTTTCCGGAACACGCAGCAGGTACTGCCCAACGCGATATTGAGATGTTTATTCCGTTTGGAGCGGTCATAATGCGATGCAGAGAGGACGAGCTTGAATAATCGACAAAGCAGTTGGGTGCGGTTGACGTCAAGATCGGTAAAATAGGTGCTATTCGACTTATGGCCGTTGTAGTCGCATTCCAGGGGCGCGGCGCGGGTGGTGGTGGTTAGGTACTTGAACAGCGATTTGGCATCATTCTTGCTGTTCTTCTCTCTGCAAACCGTCGGCGCAGTGGTTTGCTCGTAGATCCCCCATAGGACACGGACATGCCATGCGCCAGGAAGGACTTTGAGGTTGAAGAGGAGAAAAACAACGGCTCCGAGGACTAAGAGAGAGATCATCTTGCCATAAAACAATCGTGTCAGGTGAAATAACATTGAAGGGCTATATACCGGGTTGATATACCGCAGTCACGGAGCGTATACCGAAAAGCATCTTGACTCAAAATTGGGTTTAGAGCTGTTTCAACTAAGTCAACTCTAAAATGCTGAACCATGCCATTTAAGATCAAGACTACCGGAAAAATAAGTAACACAACGAAATGAGATTAAACTATAATACACAGCCGAAGCCTATTCCAATTAAAAGTATCCCAGCGCCGAACCCTATTCTACAATCTCAAACTTGATCGCCGAATCCCCAAACACCCCCTTCCAATCCTCATACAAACCCCGCAATCCGTCAATATACTTCTCTTGCAAGGTATCAATGTACTTCTCATCCTTCTCAAAGCGCTGCTGCACTACCGGAATTGCTTCTCCAACAACAACTCTTACCGGTTTGCGATACGGGATAAACATCCCAAACCGTCCGGTTGAAAATGACACGGGATGCCCCACAAAGCCCTCCCAAATCTTGGCGATCCCTTTTTTGAGTAGAGAGGAGTTGACGTCCACGGGCGAAAAGAGTTCGTTCTCTCCGAATGCAACTACGGGGACGAGATCAGCACCGGTTTCAACAGCAACACGGATGAACCCCTTTCGAATGCGGATTACAATCTCCATCGTGTCTGGCTGAGCGATCGCATATTCTCGACTTCCTCCGACGGTGATGGTAATTGCACGACCCATGCCTCTTCCGTCGTGGCCCCCGCGGATGAGATGTTTCACGCAGGAGCCGCGGGAAACACCACCTAACCCAGAAGCAAGAAGATACTCTCTAAGCAGCGGAGTGAAAAACGCCGCATCCTTCATGAGCAATGTATTCGTGATTCCCGGGAACAGGTACGAGAAACCCGCTGCATCAGACGCGAGCGCGCCGAGGGCCCCGCGCAGAGCAACACCATGCGGATGATACCCGAAGATGTACTTCTTCTGCGGGGAGAGCGGTGCAGTACGGTAAAGGGTAAGCGGGAAATAGGAGTTGTAGAGCCCCCACACCCAAGAGGTGCGGAAGGAGTCGCTGCGGAATGAGAGGCTGCCGGTTGCGTGGGATTTGGCGAAAAATTTGATGCATATGGTGTACAGCAGAGCAAAGAGACGGATTCGGGGAACCAGAAAGGCGGCGTAAGCAAGAGTTGGAAGGATAAACCAGGCGTTACAGAGGAGCGAGATGATGAACGTTTCTGCGATGCTTTTCGCGAATGATCTATTGTTGTTAGATGGAGTTGGAGGAGGACAAGGATTGAGAGTGAGACTTACTTGGATGGCTTTCCCCGCGACGGGACAGTTTCGAGCGTCTTTCCAGCACCATTGCTGATCTGAGCGACCTCTTTATCCTCAAACTGAGGCATATTCATATTCATCCGCTCAGGGTTTCCCAATAACTCAACCAGCTTATCAGCACCAACAACCCGTCCAGGAATACGACACTTCTCTTGAAGTACAGCAGCCTTCTCCCGATACGAGTCATTCCCCATGACCTTGAGTAGCGCCTGGCTCAATTCCTTACCACTGACATCTGGCGCGCGGGTTTTATTCCCATAAACCCCGATACCAATCCACTCCGCACGCGCAGCATTCTCATAACAATCCTGCCACGCTGGGAGAATCACATGCGGGACGCCGTTCTGAATAGCCTCGTACCATGAGTTTGCACCACCGTGGTGAACAGAGCAGACAACGTTACCCGTCTCCAGCATAGCCATGGGCTCGACCTGGAACCAATCGCGGATGCGCACGCGATCTGCTTCACATTCCGCCTTCAATGGTTCGACAGCGGAGGCGTACACATCGCCTTGATCGTAGGGATGCTTGGGAAGCTTCCAAAGAATCTGAGTGGACGGATCGGTCCAGTGATCGAGGAATGTCTTGAGACCGGTTGCGAGCTCGCGTGCCACATTTGGGTCTGGCGCGTACAACGTTCCCAGGTTTACGAGAACGGTCGGGGCTTTCTGCAGCCACCGGTCCATTTCGGGATCCTGATCTTTGACAGATGCAACGGGGAGAAGAATGGGGCCACACGGAATGACATTGTCTGGCACGTCCATTGGCCAGTCGAGTTCTTTCAATGCCGGAGAGAGATGGATGCGGTCTGGGCGCCAGGCGTCGGCGAATGGAAAGCGGCCTTTGATCTTGTGCTTGATGCGCCACTCGCGGATCTCGCGACGGCGACCACTGCCGTGGTACATTTTCGCTGTTTTGAGGAGGGCATGTGCGTTTGCTGGGATGAGGTGGAGGGGGAGGGGGTATGGGAAGCCGGTTCCGGGTCTACCAGCTCATTAACATGTGTCTTTTGAACTGAAGAAAAAAAGGGAACTCACAAAGGATACTTCCACAAGGGTGAGGAATATTTCTGCAACCCGAGCACAATATGGCTAAGCGAAGTGGTATTCATGAGCACTGCGGTATGTCCGGTGTTGCAGGCTGCATCGCGTCCCTGCAAGAAGAAGAAATCGCACACCACAATATCTGGTTGCACGGCCTTGACGGTCTCCACGCAGCTCTCATACACATCCACATACTCCTCTTCATTCCATCCCCAGATATCCTCGATCAAGGACTGGAAACCCAGGACAGCTCCTGTGGCACCCGGGGGATGAAATGCCCCGCGCTTGCCGGTGCGGAGGAACACATCTGTATTTGAGGGCCCACGAATGGGGTGAAAATGAATGCGAGAGTTAAATGAGCCATCGTAGAGAGGAGCGTTGTCGTGGAGAAGCTTATTCACGCGACGTTCAAGAGCTGGGAAGGAGGCGATGTGGATGTCGATATTGCCTCGGAGGAGAAGTTCATGAGAGAGCGCAAGAATGATGTTTGTTTGGCCGTGTTCGCTGTTGGCCAGGAAGAGTATTTTTTTCATATTGAACGGATTAACACCTATTCAGGTATGTGGTGCGTGAGGTAGATGGGTTTACTTCATAGGATGGAACCGACGACTTATATGTAGTACTCTGGTAGACAACTAGGAGACATTAAAATGGACAAGGACAAGAAAAAAAAAACCGTCCGACAATTCAAACAATTTAGACAGATCTACTGGATTAATTAAACTCTGAATCAAATCTGAAAAATGCATTAGAGCCAAATTTGAGACAGTTGAAACTGCCCTAATCTCCGGCGTCTCAATCCGGGAGTTTGACAGAGCCCTCTATACCGTGCCAGGTGATAAATAGATTCGTTCGTACAGCATAGACATGAGCATTGAATCAATAGTTAGACAAGTGCCACTATGATTGCTGCTATTATCTTGGTATGCTTATCCTTGTTCGGTCTGCCTTGGTGATACTAACATGCTACGGTAGATCCCATGCTTGGTCCTGTTGGGCTTTGCGCTCACGCCAAAGGGCCCTACCATGAGGGGTGTCCCTGGTAGCTGGACTGATCTTCTTCTTGCTGGTGTGAGTACTCAAGTCTCCTCATCGTGGGCTGTACTGATTCCACAGTTTGGTACCAAATTTGCCTTCCTTCGTGGCCGCAGTGCCCATAAGTTCAACGACTTGCATTTGAAATATGGTATGCTTCTTACTACTAGCTAGTCTTGATATGTATACTAATGTTGCAGGAAAAATTGTCCGCTTCGCCCCCGGTCAAGCAACAACGAACACCGTCAAAGCCCTTCGCAACATCTATGCCTCCGTCGGCAAAGGCAGCGTCTTCCTCAAATCCCCCTTCTACAAAGGCATCTCCCGTCGCAACATTTTTACAGCGCAAGACCCAGCATACCACGCTACCGTCCGCAAGTTGTTCAGCCCATCTTTGAGCCCGGGAAGTGTTCAAGCGCACGACGGAGTCATCCGGGACTGTGTGTTGCGCTTGCACGATGCCCTGAAGGTTAGACTCCAGCGCAATGACACGCTAGTTCTGAACGACCTGTACTATTGCCATGCGGTAGATACAGTTTCCGAAGTGCTTCTTGGTAAATCGCTGGGCTGCTTGAACCGAGGACGGCCCTACTTTTGGACCGAGCAACTCCCGCGAATCTTCTTTTGGGCTACTATCAGGGACCAATTCCAGGGCTCAGGAGTGCCCACGGTGATCAAGTGGCTTCTGCGCAGATTCCTTCGCAAGGGTATCCGGACGAGGGCCGAAGATGCCCGCATGCGTCTGATTAATGAGTATGCTCTTTCCGCTTAACTTTAGGCTATTGACAATTGCTAATGGAGCAGACAACTCCGTGCTCAACATACGAGGCGGGACATGATGGTCGAAATCATGGAACGAGCGCCCATGACTGACCTCCCCGAGGCCGAAATCGCTGAAAACTTTTCCGCCATTATGTTGGCTGGCTTCCACACGACCCAAAACGCGCTTTGTGCGGCGATCTACTTTGTCCTGACCCACCCCGAAGCCCACGCCAAGTTGAAAACCGAATTGGACAGTGTCTACTCCTCCCCGAAGGACATTGATGGGCAGGTGCAGAAACTTCCATACCTTAATGCGGTAATCACCGAGGCTATGCGGTTGTATCCACCCGTACCGGTGGGAGGACCCCGTGTGTCGCCCGGAGCATACGTGGACGGCACCTATATCCCAGCCGGAGTAAGTTCCCCAACAGTTACAGAAAAGGAAGTCTTTGCTAACTTTGACAGACTGAAATTTGTACCTCTCTGTTTGCCCTTCACCACAACCCTGAATACTTCAACGCCCCATACGAATTCATCCCCGAGCGCTGGACAAATCCTAGCAACACTGACCGTAAAGAAGGAGTGCAGGCATTCCTGGTTGGCAGCCGGTCATGCGTTGCCAAGTACTTTGCGATGCAGATGATGCAGTTCTCACTGGGGGCATTCTTCCTGGAGTTTGATGGCCAGTATGTTGGCCGCGTCAAGGATTGGCAGCGACAGAGCGAGTGCTACGCCTTCTGGGAGCTTCCTGACCTGCGGGTCAAGATGAGTACACGTGCGTGATTATTGAAATAGTCTAGTTAAATTCCTGCCTTGTTTTTGTGTTGTTTTCTCTTCTTGTACATCGTTACATATTGGGTATATACTCCGGCAGATAAATGATACAATGTGACCAACCTATTTTGTATTCCTAAGTTTATTCCTTAAGTTTATTTTACCCAATCAGTCAAGAATATGCGTCTAAACGAACAATTACCGAGCGTCAAACAATAAGCGTTCGGAGTTCCCTTCATTCTGACCAAAATTGTGACAGCCGGCGAAGTTTTAGGTTAGGGCTGAGTCTCAATTTTGGGTCGTTTCAGGTGTCCACTTTCCGCGGCGCCCTTATTCTTGCATCAAACTAATCATCCAAACTATATGCCGCGTTCTATAACATTGTTTTAACATTGCTTCTATTTGCACGTTCTACTTGTAAATCCTAATTCTGACTTCAACAATGTTTTAATCATGGCAATAACCCTCTCCCACCACGAGAAGGACATCCTCGCCCGCCAACTCGCCAACCCTCCTGCCCAGAAAATCGGCTTCTTTTCGCTATATCGCTATGCCTCAAAGTGCGATCTTGTCGTACTGGCTATTGCCAGTCTCGCTGCCATTGTTGGTGGTGCTGCACTCCCTGTTTTCACCGTACTGTTCGGACAGTTGACCTCGAGTTTTCGCAAGATCGCGATCAATGCAATCACCCTTGAGCACTTTGACCAGGAGCTCACGGATAATGTGTTTTATTTTATCATACTTGGAGCCGGCGAGCTTGCAACAATCGCCATAGCCACGGTCGGGTTTATCTACACCGGCGACCACGTCGTGCAAAAGATCCGAATCGAGTACCTCGGTGCCATTCTACGACAGAATATCGCTTTCTTCGACTCGATTGGCTCTGGGGAGATTACCACGCGAATCACGGCTGATACAAATCTGATTCAAGATGGTATTTCAGAAAAGGTCGCGTTGGTGTTGACCGGGTTGTCTACGTTCGTGACTGCATTTATCATCGCCTACATCAAGTACTGGAAGCTGGCGCTCGTCTGTACGGCTACATTACTCGCCCTGCTGGTTATCATGGGTGCGGGCTCGACTGGTATGCTTATCTTCACGAAACGTGCCCTCGAAAGCTCTGGTCGCAGCAGTAGTCTGGCAGAAGAGATTCTCGACGCTATGCGGACAGTGGTTGCGTTCGATGCACAAGAGACACTCGCGAAGAAATATGAGTCTTTGCTCAAGGAATCGGAGAATCCGGGAAAAAGGGCACAGATTGCTTTTGCCCTGATGGTAGGAGGCCTGTTCTGCGTTATGTATCTCAACTACGGTCTAGGATTCTGGATGGGATCGCGGTTCCTGGTTGATGATGACGATAGTGTTCAGGTTGGGGATATCCTAACCATCCTCATGGCTATCATCCTCGGCTCCTATAACCTGGGCAACGTCGCACCTAACGGTCAGGCACTGGGTAGTGCCATCGCGGCTGCTTCAAAGCTCTACAGCACCATCGATCGTGAGTCGCCCATCGATCCCTCATCTGATGAAGGCGAGAGACTCGACAAAATCGAGGGAAATATTTTTCTGCACCGCGTCAGCCATGTATATCCCTCCCGTCCTGAAGTCTTGGTCATGGACGACATGACCCTTTCCATTCCTGCTGGACAAACAACAGCCTTCGTCGGACCCTCCGGATCCGGAAAGAGTACCATCATCGGCCTGCTCGAGCGATTTTATAGTCCCATCTCTGGAAAGGTCTTTCTCGACGGCCGCGATATCCAGACATTGAATCTCCGCTGGCTAAGACAGCAAATCTCCCTGGTCGGTCAGGAACCTCGCCTCTTCGCTACAACCATTTATGAAAATATCCGTTTCGGGCTACTGGGATCACAATGGGAGAACGAATCCGAAAAAGACATCCAATATCGTATCGAGGATGCTGCTCGCATGGCCAACGCACATGAATTTATTATGAACCTACCGGAACAGTATCAGACCAACCTGGGTTCTGGTGGATGTTCGCTGTCTGGTGGACAAAAGCAACGTATTGCCATCGCTCGGGCTGTGGTCAAAGATCCACAGATCTTGCTCCTTGATGAGGCTACTTCAGCCCTCGACACCAAATCTGAAGGCATCGTACAGGCGGCGCTGGATCGTGCAGCTGAGGGCCGTACGACAATTGTCATTGCGCATCGATTGTCGACTATTAAGAATGCGCATAATATCGTCGTCTTCGTGAACGGACAAATTGTCGAGCAGGGCTCGCATAAAGAACTTATTGATTCACAAGGTATCTATCTCGATCTAGTCCAAGCCCAGCGGATTGAACAGATCCGGCAGTCGATGCATCTCGAGAAAATGACCTTCCTCCTCGACGCTGATTCATCCAGAGACACGTTTCTATCTGACTCTGATTGCTATTCTTACCATTCAAGTCTGGATGAGAAGAAGCCACGAGTGCGGCATTCAATGCTGCCCGATCTATACCCAGAACCGTCCCCACCGTCGACCCCGGAGCCAAAGCAATTATCCTACTACTCCCTTTCTGAACTGATCAAATTCATCGCCAGCTTCAACCGCCCCGAGTGGCCAATAATGAGTATTGGTCTTCTCGCCTCGATCGCAGCCGGCGGCATCCAGCCCTCGCAAGCTGTATTGTTCGCCAAAGCAGTCACCACATTGACCCTGCCGTCGACGGAGTATGGAAAGCTGCGCCACGACGCCAACTTCTGGTCACTTATGTTCCTCGCTGTCGGTATCGCCACGTTCCTCCTGTACAGTATTCAGGGAACATCATTTGCATACTCTTCAGAGAAGATGATTTATCGTGCGCGCACAGCTGCATTTCGTGCGCTGTTGAGACAGGATATTTCCTTTTTCGACCGTGAAGAAAATTCTACCGGGGCACTGACCACATCGCTATCAGCTGAGATCAAGCACCTCACTGGTATCAGCGGCGTTACTTTGGGCACCTTACTGATCGTGACTGTCAACCTTGTTGCTTCGCTAACAGTGGCATTAATCATGGGCTGGAAGCTGGCGCTTGTCTGTATCTCAGCTGTGCCTGTCCTTCTCGCATGTGGATTCCTCCGAGTCTGGCTACTTGATAAATTACAAACTCGTGCGAAAAAGTCATACCAGGCGTCCGCCAGCTCAGCTTGTGAAGCTGCCTCGGCCATCCGCACTGTCGCCTCATTGACCATGGAGACAGAGGTGCTGGCATCCTACCGGAAACAACTGCAAGCACAGCTCCGCGCGGATATCATCCCGATTATCAAATCATCAGTTTTGTACGGGGCATCCCAGGCATTGCCATTCTTCTGTATGGCGCTGGGATTCTGGTATGGTGGACGCTTGCTGGGACGCCACGAGTACTCACTATTCACATTTTATGTCTGTTTTAGCGAGGTAATCTTTGGCTCTCAAGCGGCGGGGACTGTATTCTCGCATGCTCCGGATATGGGGAAGGCGAAGAACGCAGCGACTGAGTTCAAGCGTCTCTTCGAATCGAAACCAGTCACTGTGAAGCAGAAGGAAAAGAAGCATGACCAGCCCGTTACATCCATGAAAGGCGCAATCGAATTCAGGAACGTCTCATTTACCTATCCCACCCGTCCTGAGCAGCCTATCTTGCGGCATCTGAACTTGACGGTCAAACCAGGTCAATACGTCGCTTTGGTTGGAGCAAGTGGTAGCGGAAAGAGCACGACTATTGCCATGCTCGAGCGATTCTATGATGCGGTTTCCGGACAGGTCTGCGTCGATGGCAGGGATATCACCCGTCTGGATCTGGGATCATACCGCAGCTTCCTGGCGCTGGTCAGCCAGGAGCCTGCATTGTTCCAAGGCACGATCCGAGAGAATATTCTTTTGGGCCGATGCGGCGATGAGTATGTGCCAGAGCAGGTGTTAATCCAAGCATGTAAAGACGCGAATATCTATGATTTTATCATCTCCCTTCCGTACGTCCCTCCCCACATCCTTTCCCTGTACCAAAGACTAACCACAACATTAAGACAATCCTTCGACACCCCCGTTGGCAACAAAGGCATGATGCTTTCCGGCGGCCAAAAGCAACGCCTCGCTATTGCCCGTGCCCTCATCCGCGACCCTAAAATTCTCCTCCTCGATGAAGCCACCTCAGCCCTCGATTCTGAATCTGAGAAAGTAGTGCAGACGGCGCTGGACGCTGCTTCTCGTGGACGGACGACGATTGCCGTTGCGCATCGGCTGAGTAGCATTCAGCGTGCGGATGTGATATATGTTCTTGAACAGGGTGAAATTGTTGAGAGCGGGACACATAAGGAGTTGATGAGGAGAGGAGGGAGGTATTGCGAGTTGGTGAATTTGCAGAGTTTGAGTTGATTCACTGTATTATAGACTGTATAGTAATAATAGACTGTATATCTTACTTTCAGAGCATTTGACTATTTCCTCCCTTCGCCTCTCTTCCTTTGGTATCTTCTCTCATCCATTACTCATGCACACTGCAGGCTCCTTTCTTGCCCTATCTCGAGAATGCCATTTACGTCCATAGTCCGATATTCAAGAAAAACAACTCGAAAACCTTACTAACGACAATTAATCCCAAAAGCTAACAAAACAGATGCACATATCCAATAAGACAAAACCCTCGATCTGAGAGTCAATTCCATGCGCTTGAAAAAAAAAAAAATAATAATAATAATAATGCGTGGCTCGGTCAAGCCGGTGTATTTGCATATAAATAAACGTGCTGATTACTGACATCAACCTGCAACCCACGGAAACAAGACTGGTACACGAATAAGTTGATGAAATAACTCCATGGAAGCTGCAGAAAGGAAAAAAAAAAAAAAAAAAAAAACCGGAAAGTCACCCAACCGTTCCATCAGCAATGTAAAGAATTGCGGATATAGCAACATAGCTATTTCTCGTTGTGAGCTGGACAGGAGTCATAGTCAAAGGCAGTATGCCGAGTACAATCCTCTTCCTTGCCTGAATTACAAGCTATTCCGGTATCCAGGATCGAAATCATGTGGAACCTCACTCTGACTGACTGGTTTTGCTTCGAGCCAAAATGTCGACAGCTCTCGGAGAGAGATTAAGCGACAGAATGACTCCGGAAGGTCATAAAATCCGGATTGAACACGCGATGGAAGCAAGAGAAACTTGTATTTGAAAAGAAGCACATTCGCATTAAATAGGGCCCCTAGGTGTGCACAGAAGCATGGTGCACACAAAGACCTGCTGCGCAAAGACACAAAAATAAGGGAACCCCAGCCATATGCATAATACCTGGCACGGGAATATCAGATATCAAGCCACGATGCAATTCCCCAACGAAAGGTCCTTATCAAATATTTGAGCGGAGCCCAATTTCTGGGGCTTTCTACTTTGTAAGAAGTCCACTGAATCAGTCGGTCAGCAGGAAAGGTCCTGTTCCTAGGATCAAAGGCCTTGATATCAGAATGCAAGATCTCGACAGTAATCACTTTGCTGAAAGGATGAGAAAGAAACCGAAATATGCGGCGCCCAAGATAGAAGATTTTTGAGAGACAATTTCCAAAACCGACCAACACATTGGATACGGCAGGATAAGGACTCCTTAGCTCTGCATATTGATATAAGTATCCGAAGCGAAGAGCCAAACGAGGTCGTCTCGAGTCTGTATTCAATACCGCGAAGGACAATATACGACTTATCACGTGTATAAAACCAGGTCTAAGCAATCCCCATATCTCTATCATAAATAGCAGCTCTAACATACTCTACATCCTCCCCCCTCTCAAGCATAACCCGCTCCAACGTCTCCCCAAATGTCTCCCCGTTATTCCGGAACCACTCCCCTAGCGACTCAATGAACGCCTCCACCTGTTCCTTCAACGGCGCGTGCTCCCGTAGCCACAGTACCTGTCCGGGATCAAGTTTCATCATGTCCTCGACCACGTAGTAATGCGGTATCTCATCGCCCCAGCCTTCATACCCGGGATCATGGAAGATGTCGTTCCGGAAGCGAGAGCGGTATTTCACGGGGTCCGTGGAATGTGTATAGAAGTACTGATCTGTGAAATAATAACCCGGGGACTTGACCTCCCCCGACATCGGCAGAAAGTTAAACGTCAACTGCCCATTACCAGCAGAATTCCTCTTCCGGAACTTCCTCTCAATCGTCCCATTACTAGGACAGATATGATTCCGTACAACATCGTGCATAACACCCCGCAAATCTTCAATCTCCACCAGCTCTTCATTCGACCAGTTATGCAGTAGCTGCGCCCTTTCTAGGACTACCGGCCATAGATTCCGCGTATACCTGTCGAACGTCCTCGTGTGGAACGCACGGCTATACAACCACAACCGATACACGGCCCTCCGCACCCTCCACTTCTCATCATAGCTCAACAACCGCCGATTTTCATAATCAAGCTTCCATTTCTTGAACGGGTAGATAACCTCCCACTTCCTTGCCACCTGCCCGACCTCCGTGATCTGCTTGAGCAGCGGGAACGAAAGGGGTGCTTCGCGCCGAATATGCACCGACTGGGACTCGTTCTGCGTGACCAGTTGGATTATATCGTCAATCGGAGAGAATTCATAAGAGGCAACAGTGTAGAGGATTTGGAGTTTGTTGGAGGTATTTGCGTTGAGAATGCGGTGGAAGCGGCGGCAGGTGGAGGCGAGAGACAGGACGTCGGTTATTGAGGAGGATGAGAGGAAGATGTGAATGAGGAGTTCGGTTGGGAGGGTTTTGAATTGCATCACGTTTCGTTGTGCGTTATACTTCGTATTGTATGCTTGCTGTGTATGCGATGAGTAATATCCAATGATGCTGGATGGGTAATAATGCTTGTTAATTCTAGGATGCGGGCTCTAACACTGTCAAAACCAAGCAATATTCTAAGGAAAGAGCATTCAGCCACAAAGGGCCGAATTGCGATATTAAAGCCATGAGGTTGTGAATGTTGAAAGATGGAGATGAGTCAAGTTGAAGGTTATTGCACAGCTTAATAATACGGTATAACTTTTATGCAACCAACGCCTAACCATATACTATGAAACAAAGGAATAAAAACAGATTATGAGAAGATCTTTTTGGTATCCAACGCACTCGGCTTGATGCCCGCCTCCTCGTTCAATCCCAGGGTCGTCCGCTTGGTCACCCGGTCCGTCGTGGTATCGCGACGCTGACCGTACCGAGCAGCCTTGTCCATGCGAACCTCGCGACGAACCTGGTTAGGACTGACATACTCCTTGTTCTCGTAGATAACCGGACCACCGAAGCTACCCTCCAGAATGACAATCGGGGTAAGGACGAAGCGAGGTCCAATCTCAACGAGCGAAACGTCTGGACCCTCCTTGTTCTTGTTGTCACCCTCCGCCTCACGGACTTCGTACACACGAATCCAGATCTTCCCATCGACACCAAAAATACCGATAATCCGGTCAACGAACGGCTTCATACCCCTAACACCCCGCTTCGGCACACAGAACACACCGCGCAGCATCTCTTTGATCAGCGAACGGTACTCCGTCCCCGGCTGGCCGTTCATAACAGGTCCCTGCTCATCGAATGAGCGGTCGAACACCACAATTCCGCGACCACCCTTCAGACAGTTCCCGCTGAAGCCTGCGTTGACCTCGCCCATGGTATGCAGGTTGTTCACGTGGAAGCGAATCGTAGGGCCGTTAGGGGGGCGCGAGAGCCAGAGGTAAAGGTCTTGGCCGCGCTTGCGGGCTTCGAGGAAGAAGATGACGTTGCAGGAATGGAGGTCTGCGAGTGAGTTGAGGAGGAGGTTGTATCCGGCTTGCTTCTTCTTGCTGTCGAGCTTTGTCTCTTTGTAGGTGTGGGGGAGGAGGCCGGCGAGATCTGCCAGAAGATGTCGGTGGCTTTTTGTTGTCAGTTTCTTTTTTTTCCTTCTTCCTCTCACTGTGAAGAAAACATACCGATATGTGACACCCCGCGAAGTCAACATCAAAACTCGGGTCTTAGGCATCATTCCAGAGGCCAGCTGCTTCTGCGCAGAGCTCAAGGTCTGTCCATCTTCCTGCTCGTCCTCGTCCTCTTCCTCTTCCTCGCTAGTAGTATCGTCGGCATCATCGATGAAGTCCTCCATCTCGAGATCCTCCGAATCCTCTTCGGCCTCAGCGCGCCGTGCATTCTTCTTCGAAACTGTTTTGTAAACGGCTGCCATTTTTAATGTGTTTAATTGAGTGGTTGAATTTGCGATGCTGAATGCGCTCCGAAAAATCGCAAAAATTGCGGGCAGAATATTTCTATTTTCACCGCCTTATCACGTGTTTTTATTTCCCGATTAGGAATGGAGCTTTCCGATCTGAAGTTTCTCAGCTACAGATATATAAGTTGTTTAAAGAGAATACAGAGCCGAATGCTGTCAGAAACTACGTATCCAGCGCCCGTGCCAAACCGGCAAACCCATCCTGCGCCACTTTCATCCCAGCAACCCGATTCGCAAAGCTCAGTTTCTTCGTCGTATCCCAGTCATCCTTCCAAAGCAGGCCGTACAGCATTCCAGCGATAAACGTGTCTCCGGCGCCAATTGTACTACAAGATAAGCAGGAATCACTTGAGAGGAGGAGGGGTGGACTTACTCAACGACTTCGAAGTCAGGTGCAGAATAAGCCAGGTTGTGGATTAGAATGGTAGATTTGGTTTCTAGAACGACGGCGCCGTCTTGGCCCCATGTGCAGCAGAGTAGGGTCCTGGAGAGTTAGTCAGAACACGCCGTAATTTAATGAGGGGTCATACGCATTGTGCGTCAACTTGGCTTGCTCCCGGAGACACTCTTCAGCCGATTTATAACCATTTCCCTGTAATCATCAGCGAGTCATCAAGCATCAAAGGATACCATGCTAACCAGAGCCCAGCTCTTCGAGTAAAATACTACATCAGCTTCGACAGCTAATTCCTGCAACCCCGGTCGCTGAGGTTTCTCAACCTCAACACTAACCCGAACCGACGGGAACTGTTGACGGAGATACTTGATACCAGCCAGAACGACATCGGGTATACGGCCCTGAGACGTCAATATCACTCACATTCACTACCATGGGGCTAAAAGAGTACCAACCTCAAAGTGAAACCACGTCGTCCTCGGTCCAACCTCATCAATAACCCTCTTCAGCTCATCAACACTCATCTCCGGCAGTTCATTATAATTGACAATCGTCCGACTCCCCGTCCCAGAACTCTTGATAATATAACTCGACGCAGGCTCACTAAATTCCTCCCTGTAAATACATCGATCCAAGTTTACTTCCGGCTCAAACGCAGTCTTGATCTGCTGCGATGCCACGGAGGACTTTTCTGGGAGAATGGCCACGAGGTTCAATGAAGCATCCGTGGTTCTTGCTGTCAGTTGTTGGATGACCTCTAATGTGTTGGGACAGTTGCCTCCGCGTCGCCGGGAGATGCTTGATGCTCGTAGTTTTTCATCTTCGCCGGGATAGTGGGGTGTTCTGAGTATGTTAATTGTTTGGTCGCGGATGAACGGGGTCGACTCACGTTAGAATGGTATCGACATAACAGGCTCCTACTGCGACGAGAGACATTTTGGGTATCATATAGTTATCAAGGCAATTGATACACAGCAACAAATACAATTGGAAATGAAGAGATACCCTTCAACGATGAAGTCAATGAGGGGCGGATTAGTCATCTAACGACGACGTCGATTTTATACCAGAATTGAGGGAACCACATTAGATATTAGACTATCTCATCAAGTAGTTACAATCTTCCATATTATTCACATCCGCCATATCCAGTCGCTTTATCCTGTTTTGAATATTCAAACTTTTTTTTGTCCTTGCGGTCTACATATCCTATCCGGATCCTGAATCGATATCGAAGGGTACCCAAGTCGTTGAAGAAAAAATAGTCCTTTAGACAGTGAAGCCGTAAAGTCCTTTAAACAACAGATCCGTGAGAGCGTTAGCTTGATTCGACAACATGGAGGCAAGAATGCAAGATCAAGCTGTACTTACCAAAATCAAGCAGCCTCAGCGGTAGCGGCAGGGCTCTCAGCGTTTCCAGACTCAGCGTTGCTAGTCTCAGCATCGATCATCTCAGTATTCTCTGCATCAGTATCGCCGTTGGGGGTGGTGCGGTTAGCCCGGCGGGTGCGTTGGGTACGTGGAGTGCGCGGGTTACGGGCGGCACGGCCACGGCCACGACCACGAGTAGTCCTCGGGGCAGACGAAGTGCGAGCACGCCCACGGCCGCGATTCTCAGTACTCTGGTCATCACCCTCAGCAGGCTCGGCAGCTGCACGGCGGCGGCGCGGGGCCGGCTCAAAGTCCGCGTCAGTCAGGAGAGGGTGAATGAGTTCTGGGATCACGGTGGTCGGCTGGCCATCACGCTGGGCGAGGGCAACGGCGTCAAGTTGAGCACGGCGGGCGCGGGCGTTATCGGCGGAAGCATAGTCACCGAATCGCTCGGACATGAGGCGAGAGAATTCGAGACTGCCCCCGATTAATATCAGTTGGAAGTTAATGGAATGAGACTTACCGCACACCGTTCCACGACGCGCCCTTCCACAATCCGCCACGAGAGCCATCAGCGATGCGGTGCCATGCCCCTTCGGATACACTCTCGTGGCGACGCTCGTAGGCAACTTGGAGCAGCAGCTCGAAACGGGTCTCAGGGGTCCAGGAGATGGTTCTGCGCTCGCGCTGGGTGGCAGCTTGCTCACCACCACGAGACTCTCTGTCCTCGGCACGGCGAGAGCCTCCAGCAGCAAGCTGTGCCATGGCCTCGTAGTTGGACTGGGAGTCTTCGCTACCCTGAGACGCGCTGTCGTTGGTAGCGGAGTCATCAACGGGAGTGAGAGGGCCCCGAGCAGAGCTGGCTTCGTCAGCAGTAGCCGCGTTGCTCTCAGTGTCGCCGTTGGTCTGGGACTGGTCCTGGGAAAGCCCAGGATAAGCTTGTTGGTGGCTCACAAACGGTTCAACAGAGTTCAACACGTTCTGACCCTGAGCGAACTGCTGGGGCAAAGGAGGGGGAGCCATAGGAAACTGAGTGCCAGCCATGTGCATGGTAGCCAGGACGGGATCGACGAACGGCGACTCCATGTTGACACCATTGATGCCATTCATCATGGATTCGTAGCTCCCAGGGAGGTTGCTCGAATGGACGTACTCGTTGAACGCGTCAGTCGCGGGGGTGTCAACGTAGGTATCGGCCGGAATACCATTGACAGGAAGATCATGGCCCGAGGACAGGTTATGTGCAGTCATAATCAGTAAACAGGACACATAAGAAAGAAAGGCTTAAGCTAAGAATGATGGAAATGTGAAAAGAGAGAACGTTTGGAGCTGAATAAAGCAGACAATGAGGAAATCAAGAAGAAATATAGATGAGGAGAATGAAAGAAAGAAAGAGAACGCCAGGTGAGGACTTTGTTTTTATAAGGTCCAGCGCCGAGCCTGGCTTGCATGCAAATGGCACCAACCCAGCTTATTCTGCCCTGTTTTGCTCTTTTTTACCAGTTCAAGGTGAATGCAGACCCGCCTCAGTCTCACAAGACCTGAAAAATGATCTTGCACGCGGGTCTCTTGGGTTTATGAAGCCCAATCATCCTCTACTGAGCCTTTGTCGTCGCCTGAGCGACAAAAAGGACGGGCTTTTCGAGGTGAATGACCCTAGGCAGTTCGAAAAAGGACATTCGAAGGTAGCGTAGCAGGAAGAAAAAAGGGGGGTGGGATGAAACTTAAGTAGACAACGTTGCGATGCGGCCGGAGAGGTAGTCTGGTGTCGTTAGTATAGAAGCGATGAACATTGTAGATAGACGTACCTTGTAGCTTTATTATAATACAACCTTAGACAGAGTTAGTTGGGGTCCTTTTCTGTGCTTTCATGTCCAATAGCTTTGAAGTCGAAGTGTAAAGAACAGAAGGAGAAAGAGGTGGTCTACATGCATTTTATCACCGGCTTCGGATAAACTGTCTCCGTCTACTCAGCCCTAGATGATTTTCTGTGAGCGCATGCACTGAGCATCTAAGATGAATAATAGATCAAGTCTACGAGTATTCGAAGACTTAGTGACTGTCGGTTCTGGTAAAAAAAGGTAGCATTGCGACAGTATCGGTCAGGCAAGTTTCAGGGCCTTAGCAGCGCTAGCACCTACGATACCTACCCAAAGCTGGAACAATACGCAATCATAGTACCAAAGTAGAGCATATTTCCACATAGCTCTTTGCTGTCGTATGTGTGCACTACTTGAGTGCAGCGCAAAGGCAACCCCTCCAATCCCCAAAGCATCCACGGGCGCCAGCGACCGACTGAGCAGCCTATTTCACCATTCTCTCCTCCCAGACACGCGATCGTCGAATATATAGCAAGAGAGCTAAGAGGTAGCATAAAAAGGCCTAGCTCGCCTGGCTGTCGACTCCAATGTGTCCTTGTAAAGTGACCTTAAGAACCCGTGTGGTACATGTAGCGATAAACGTTCAGATTGAACAATACACAATCCCCAATTTATCGAGAATGTATTGTCTTAGTATTTATGCATAGTTTTTATCGTGTTACAAGCTGTTGGAGCTCCGTGGGATCGTTTGTTGCGCGTGCAATGGGACGACTAGATTGCTTCGGTCTTGTTTCGGACCCTTGATTCATGTCGAAGGCATCATACTGCCTCCTAGAACAAGACCAAATTAGCAATAATGCGTCAGTCCGAAGAGGGGAGCTTGCCCAAAGGCAAATGTCCCGAGAATTAACTGTCGCGAGAGTAGCAGGTGTAGTCTTTCAGGACGAGAGTACACAACGACGGAGACATGAGATTGTATGGATGCTTGGGGAATCTAGTCAAGATAATGTATTTGTCTCTGCTGTATGAATGTAAAATACCTCTCTGCCTGGTTTCTTTCTGTCGGTTCTCTGCATAAGCCAGGGTATTGAAAAACAGGAAAACAGAGCCAGGTTTGTTTTGGTCTGTTAAAATGTTCAATTATAAGTCTCTGAACCGTATGATAGAAATAACAAAAGAAAAAATTGCAGCAAGAGTAAAATTGAAAGTAGACTGAAAGGCGTTCGACCATTGCTGCTGCAGGAATCCATGTATCCAATGCAGGTCTCTCTATACAAGTGGAGACAGAAGAAAGACCGCATATACCATTTTTTATTTCTTTTCGGCTTTATTCTTTGTCCAGAAGCTGTGGTGTGGTAGATGCAGTGGGAACTGTTCTGAAAACAACAGCTGGACATGTATATATATATACCATTTCCTTGTCTAGTGGTGCACTTCACCACATATTCTCATTCCAGCACAAGAAATTTTCTCTCTTCTCTCTTCTCTATCACGCACTTCCCTGTTTGAAGCTGTCTATTTTCTGATTTTTTCTACGCAATGTCCGTTCGTCGCAGCAAGGCGATGCCCACTGACGGCCCGACGGCCAAATTCCTCTACACCATTATCAAGCAGCTAGACCTGAAGTCGGTAGGTATTCTCTCCCACAGGCCTAGGAATAGAAGCTAACGAACTAGATTGACTGGAATTTAGTAGCCTCGCAACTGGAAATATCCAATGGCCACGCCGCCCGAATGCGCTTCTCCCGGTTCAAGCAGCAGATGGAAGGCATAACCTCCACGCCACGCGCCTCGAAACCGAAGAAAACCACCAAAACCGGTGGCGAGAAGGAAAGCAAGCCTGGTCTAGAGAAAGGAGTGCTTTCGCCCCCCCCTGCACCACTAGTCAAGCAGGAAACAGGGACGGAGACGGCATATGATCCAAGCCAGAGTCCGTATATCAAGTCGGAGGCAGAACCGTATTTGCAGAAGATCCCAACACTGGAGGATGCTTCTTTGCCGACTACGTTATATACGAGGCCGTTGCAGCCGTATCGTCCACAGCAGCAGTTCTATCAACAGCAATACCCGTCCTACGCATATTCTCCGTACACTACATACACACCATATTCGCCAATGACTATTGCTCCAACGGACTTGACCACATCCACGAGTATGTCGCCGTTTTCTTCGCCAATGTCAATAGGATTTGAGATGCCATCGAGCGTGTCTTCCCCGTGGACAGTGAAGAGTGAGGGAAGGGATGGAGGATCAAATGAGCCGGTCAAATTGGAGGGAGAGCAGGAGACTTAGCTACGTTGGAATCGGCGTTTATTTGGATATTTTTTGATTGCTATGGCGTATGCTGGATTACATTGGAGTGTTGTTATTTAGAATCTGTCGTGAGAATCGATTCTTTTCTGCCCAGGCCATATTTCTCGCATCTTGGCCCACTACTTGTCTCGCTGTGAATGTCCCTCCAGCCTCTGACTATATTACTCTCTCCTTCTCCCAGTAGTGCAACTTCCTTCTCCTCTCTATCCTACATTGTCTGCGCTATCCCTGAATAAGTTTGCCATTTGCTCTTTGCCTCTTCAATATTCTCTACTGCACACTACAAAAACACATCCACCCACTCCCCTCTCAGGGAGAACCTCTACTCTCCCCAAAAAATCAATAAGACCCCCTAGACCATGTCCTCCACCGACGAAATATCTACAAATGACAAGCAATTCATCATCGAATGTCTCAAGAACCTTGACGAAGACAGATTGGTATCCTTCTCTTCTCCCAGATCCCATACCCAGCCGCACAGCGAAATACTAACTAATACAATGACTACAGATCAATCTCAACAAAGTCGCCAAAACCCTGGGCTACAGAAACGTCTTCTCTGCCGGCAACCGTCTCCGTAGCCTACGCAACCGCTATGGCTTCGCCAACTTCGAGGGAAAAACGATCACCGGTAAGGCTGTATCTGGCGAGGGAGTGGGAACCCCAGCTCCAGCCCCAGCTCCAGAAAGGAAAAGGGGTCGTCCTCGCGTGAATAATGTGGCTCCCAAGGGCAATGCTGCTGTCGAAGTCACCAACAAGCGTAAGCGCGAGGATGACAACAAGAACACCACCACCACTAACAATAACAATGAGGAGAACAACGGCGATGGCTCCAAGAAACCCTCTCATCAGACCGTCTCTACTGCTGCCACTACCGCAGAATGTGGAGCTACCACCAACGGTCACGGTCACGGTCACGTCCACGGCCTAGGTAAAGCCACCACTTTCCGCGCAGTCCATTTCCCACGTTTCTCAACACCATCTAAGAAGCGCAAAAAGCAGGCGGAAACAACTACAACAAGAACGAACAGGAGGAAGCTGGACACGCCGAGTAGACGAATCTTCCGCATAGCAGCACAGACGATTGGAAAGGCGAAGTCGGAACGACGGAGGTTATTGAATAGGGAGACAATGAGGTCGGGGTTGAAGTTGGTTTTCAAGTTGCAGGTTTGAGTATGTTTTATCCCTGCAGTGGTTATTTTATGACTGACTGACTGACTGACTGAACAGCGATACTGCGACTACATGTTTGTGTGTTTGTGTTTATATCTAGAGGATGCAGGTTGATGTGCCCTTTGTTTGACGCCTGGTCTTCCATGGTACATATGTAATGCTTAATCCTTCATCAAAGGCACTGAATGTCCGTTATCTATCCTGTTGCTCGTTCCTTATCAAGTGAATCAAAGTCATTGTCATATAACAACAACCTAGTGAATCAACAATACTGGCGCCCGACCTCTGCTCCTCTATCGGTAAATCTCTTATCATCTCCTATACCATCCACTCCCAGAAAAGCACTCCCCTACCCCAAAGAGACTTACAATCTCACATACAGCAACGCAAAATGTCCCGCACTACCAACGACGACCAGTTCCAGTTTCTCATAAGCTGCATCCGGCACTCAGACAACGGAAAAGTACTCTCCTGTCCATCTCACCTGTCGTGAAATATCCAACACGGTATACTAACAGTGACTACGCAGATAAACTACACCGAGGTAGCGAAAGAATGTTCCATCGTTTCCCGTGGAGCGGCGTACATCCTCCTCCCCTCCACCACCTACACTTCCTTCTCAACAATCGTCAACAGAGAACGAAGCTGATAAATATAGTGCCAAGCGATACTCCAGGCTCATGAAGGCCCACGGAATCAACAATAGTGACGATACCACTGCCACAACCACCTCCACCCTTACCGGCAGCACGAACACCACTGGCGAGGAAAAGGCGAACGGCAAACGTAAGACTACTGACTCTGAGACCAAAACCGATAGTAATGGCAAGCCCAAAGCGTCGAAGAAAGGAAAGAAGTATAAGGCTCCTGAGAGCGCGGGAAAGATGGTGAAGAAGGCTGGTCTTGATGCTGTTAAGGATGACGAGGATGAATGTGAGGATATGGAAGAGGGGACTTTGGCGAAGGCTTAGGGCAAGAGTGAGGATTTCGAGTAGGCTGGTCGGTGATGTATTTTGCTTTAAGATTGGTTGAAGGTTCTTGTATCCATTATGATATGTCCTAATTCCAAACGCGATAGGGGTATCTGAAAGCCAACTGTACAATAAACAAAACAATCCATATGTACTATGTTCACAACGGCTAAATTTCCGCCATGACAGACTCCATTATCTTGCGCTTATACTGCGACAAAGATTTCTCCTTCTTCTGAATTTGCGCTCGAAGGCGCATATACCGCTGTTTCCATGTAGCGTCTGATACGCCGTTCTCAGAACCGTCGACCTCGAATTCCGCGTCACTATGACCATCCAGTTCGTTTATGTTATTGGATTCCTCGGTTTGCGATGCGGTGTCTATTTTATCGTCGGGCTCAATGCGCAGCCCGCGACAGGTGACCTTTGTTACAAGGCCAGAGCCATAGGTGTATTCGCGTTCGACTCTATATATAAACCCGGAAGGTATATTTGCTCCAAGGACCATGGATGATGAATGCCCGTGCACCACCGTGGACCCGGAAATGGGCCCTTGATAACCAGCAAGTGACCCGAATCCGAGATGAAAGGCGACCAAGCGCGTCGAACTTGCTTGAGACAGGTTTGGCAACGAAGACGTGACTTGCTTGATAGCAGCCCTTGCTAGACCGCGTGCCTCATCAGGTCTAAATGGCGAATGTCTACTTCCCATGTCTGCGCGCCGAATTTCATCCGCGAACACCCGCACGAGCTCCTCATACAGGTTATCAGGTTTAATGTCGGTTGGCTGTGCACCCAAAGTATCAGGCGCAGGCTCAGCTCTTGATGGATCAGTTCCGTTCACCATGACTGTAGGCGGTGTTGCTAGACGGACAGGTGCACCTGTATTCTGCGGAACTTGTAGTTGAAGTTTTCCGGGTTTAGCACCTTGCTGGAAAGGGGTAGGCGAGTGAAATTGATTAAAAGGATTTTGGTCCATTCCCACTGCAGAGGTCGGTCGAGCGGAATGCTCCCCATGAGATGACTCGTCACGCGCCGGATTCACAGGGAACGAAGAAAATGGACCCGAAACAATTCCACGATTTGGTGGTCGGCCTCGAGCTTTTCCGGTGGATGAACCGTTGCTGCTGGGCCAAGCGGACGACACAGCTGGCCCATGGCGTCTGCGTGATCGTGCCTTGTCACCAGGGGGAGGCGTGATTGCTGATCGTGGCTCAGCAGAGAGAAAGACATCTGAGGGGTGATGCCCTCGAGGAATAATGGCTGATTGCGGGTAATTGGCGGGAGACGCATCGCGTTCGAGGGCGCGCCATCTTAAATCCTGTCCCTGCTGAGTTTGCGGCGCATCGGCCGGGAATGCAGACGTTGCTGTCATCCACGGGTCATGAGACTCCACTTCGTCTGGAAAAGCGCTAAAAGGAATTGCACTCTGGGGAAAGGCAGCAGAATGTGGCTGAAAAGGGCCACCATGTAAGATTCCGACAGAAGTATCCAACTGAGGCCGTTTAGCTGGCTTTTCGTCGTCTTCCTTGTCTTCTGCCCTCTTCCTGCCTCGCTTTGGCTTCCATTGTGGGACAAGTGCCCGCAAAGCAAGATCTTCTTCCAATGGAACCCCGTCACGACTATCGCTGACCAATGCATTGGCGGCGGGGCGCTGTGTATAGTATGAATGAGGATGATCAAGGCAAAACTCGAAAAAAGCATCAACATGCATCGCTCTCATCCAGCGCTGTAATAGTTAGCCAAATCAGACCAGAAGATGCTGAATAAAAGCACAAACCTTGAGTCGAACAGCATATTGCTGCACCTTCTGCGTGCTCTGCTTCTTCTCAATAGATGGAGGCTCAACTCCAAGCTCAATGGCCAATTGAATCCACGTTTTCACTTCCTTGGCGTCAAACCTCTGGATCAGCTCCCACAAGCTGAAGATGCTAAAGCTCTTTCCATCACTGCGAGGAGGCGATCGAAACGTCTTCCGTAGCTCAGACGAGTCCACGGAACTGGGAACATTGGGGTTGCAGTAGAAAATGAACGCCACATATGCATCGTCAATATTTTGATCCGTAATATCTCGTGGAGGCAGTGTCCGGGCCTCTGCTTGGTCCATTGACTCTCTCGATTGTCTCTGGCGCATTGAATCAAACACTGGAGGGGACATTGACGGCCCCGACCGCACCGACGGTGGTCGATGAATCATTGATCGCTGAACTGTCGGGGATGTCTGTAGACTGCGCGGGGTCTCTTTATGCTGAAGTGAAGGTGATTTGGAGGCAGCCACTCGACTGCGAGAGCTATCAATGGACGAGGCACTGGGCAGCGCAGGCTCCATCGCTGGTGGATATCTCGCGTACTGCTGAACAACCATCGGATTCCCTCCCAATTCCCCCCGATCTGGTTGATTCATCACGCCGGAAAACGAGCCCTCCATTACTGAGGACAGACCGATATATCGGACCCTCAGGCACGTGGGATGATCGAAAGAATCGGACCTAATATAGTGCGCGCCCAAAGACCCAATCACAAACGAATGCGACGAATATATGCACAAAAAAGAGGCCTCCGGATCACCCGGCGCAATGAGACAGGGTCAAGTCCCTTTGTATATGGCGCAAAAAAGACCGGTAAATAGGGGCCACCTCAATCGGGGAATACATCAACAAACAGACAATCGCGATTCCAGTGAGATAGCGCCGTCTCTGCTCACATCACCAGCAACACTGGCGAGAGAGAGAGGAGGAAGAAAAAGAAGGAGAAGGAGAGGATCTGGACATGGCGGTCGTGTGTGCTGGGGCCAGAGGCTGCAGGATGGCCGGCGCTTGAATCATGACTGGTGATTGGCTGATCGACCGCTGGACGTTGCTATTTTGGGACGAAATCCCCGCGTTTCCTGACTAGGACTAGCGTTGGCGCCTCAGGGCGGGGGGGGCTGGTGCCTGAGCAACTGAGCTATCACGTGGCAGGCTAGCCACATCCGGTGTTCTTTATGCCTCAGAGAATAGGCTGCATAAGGCAGGAACATTTCGCCTTATCGATAAACCTGACAGTGAAGTTGACCTCATCATCCCATGTCTTCTTCCTTTTTCACTGATTCTCTTCCGCTGCCAGTGATCAATATATTTTCTTGCTGATATACTCGGTCCTCTATAACTCCTGGCTATACGCCTGCTTTAACGGACACTGCTGACCATGTTCGATTAACTGCCACGCTCCCTTTCTAATCGTATTCGCTAGGGCGGATATCTGTCATGGCAACCTCGAGACGCTCCGATCCTTCACGCCCGCTTCGGTCCAGTCGATTGAAAGTCCAGTCATATCATGAAGACAGCAGCTCGGATGATTCGCCCGATGGCAATGGTGATGGGGACTCCGAAGAGGGCGAGTTGCGTCGCTTATCGCTATCGTTGCGGCCCCGCAGTTCGAATCGTATGCCACCGTCATACAGGGAGGAGTCATCGGATGACAACTTCGAAAGAAACGCAAGCGACGAAAATGTAATGGAAGCGCCTGGTACTTCGCCTGATCCATTGCCCGCCCCAACGAGCAGCAATGGCACCGCCTCTCGACCTCGTCGTGACAGGACGGTCAAGACCCGCTCTCAGACCAGACATTCAAAACGCCCCATGAACAATTCGCGGATGGATTTGGGCAGACCCCGGAGCAAACGAAAGAAGGTGGAAGTGGATGAGATACCTTTGTTCACATCAGGCGTTATACCTCCATGGCAGCACTTGCCGTACCACATACTGTTCGACATATTCTTCTACGCATCACGACCACTGGTGGATGAGAGGAGCGTCACTAGAACGGGCTCTGTTCAGTGGCTTGTCCAGGTAGCTCTACTGTGCCATGCATTTTGTGAGCCTGCACTGGCAGCTCTCTACTATTCTCCGCCCTTGATACCAGCTGCCAAGTGCCATGGCCTGCTTAGCCTACTGTCTCAGCCTCAGGACTCTCTTTCTACTAATTACACCAACAAGATTAAGGAACTCCATGTTGACGTAGAAGCCTTACTCTTATACAAAAGCGGCCCAACCTTGGGATATTTTGAATTGCCTAGATTGATTGAAAACACGCCGCAAGTGAAAAAGATGCGACTGTACCACGCAGAGGACTACGTCGTGGGCATTCCTCCATGGCAACGTGCGCGCTCGAAATGGGGGTACCCAGAGGGTCTTTTTGAGTCGATTGCCTACAGTGCCATTCGGCTTCGCAGTTGGGACTGGAACTGTCGGTTTATGGAAACGCCAGAGTTGGCACCGCATGCCCTGACAAAGCATCTGCAGCCTGCGTTTCAGGGCATAGAAGAGCTGCGCTTTTTGCACGTTGCGTCAGAGGAGTGGGATGAGGAGGGTGACGCATATATCTCTAACGAACGGGAGGTCGTTCTCGCAACAGCCCTCAAGGAACTGCCGGAACTGCGTCAGTTGGTGTTTATAGAGTGTTCCATCGTCAACGAGCATCTCCTGCCCCACCTCCCGACGACACTCACATCCCTGACCCTCAACAATTGTGACGAAGTAACGACGGCGAACTTTGGCGCATTCCTCACCTCTCACGGTCAGCATCTACGTGAACTCAATTTGAGCCACAACCGTCATCTGAGCATGTCTTTCATTGTCGGACTTGGTGGATCGTGTAAAAACCTTAAAAGGTTCAAAATGGACATTTCGATCCACGATTGGTCCAGTTATCACGACGTGGAACCTCACTTCCCGGAACTCATTCGCTCGTCGGAAGTCCCAACATGGCCATCTACACTGCAAGACATTGAGTTGATCCAGCTTCGGAGGTGGGACGACGCAGCTGCGGAGGTCTTCTTCACATCTTTGATTAATGCCGCACCAGAGCTACCTAATTTGCGACGGCTCGTCATCAGTGCAATCTTAAAAATTGGCTGGCGCGACCGTGCAACGTTCCGAGAAAAATGGATTGGACGACTGGAGCATGTTTTTCTACGACGCAGTGCACCTCCGGACCCCAATCTGCGCACTCTTCCGCGTTCCCCGCCACCTCCCGATCCAGTTGAAGGCACTGCAGAAGACACTGCTGGCCCCCACTCTGATACACCGAATAGCGGCCCATCAACACCATCGAAGCGTAAAAGCGCCCGTCTCGCGCAGCGCAAAATCATGGAGCTCGAAGACGACGATGATGACGTTGAAGGTAGTTCATCGCCAAGTCGCACTGCAGCGGAGGGATTCGGCGAACAGGAACCTCGTGCAATGCAGGTTCAGGGCATGTGCGACGCTGTCATGGTCCGAATTGACAATCAACGTCCGACGGAAACGCAGTTCAGCGAAGGGGATTTTCTCGATGATGAGATCAGTGGGGACGAGGATTGGGATGGGGATGATTGGGATGTTGCCGAAGGGGGGTATGCTTGGTGATTTTCTCACTGGTTTATTTTATTACCCTTTTTATGATGAATAAACTCAACTATGGCGATCTACGGCGCTTCCATGGAAGGAGTTTGTTTGGTTCGGAAAGGCTGGGTCGGGACTTACAGTGTTTACTTTGATATTCGGTAATGTTACATACTACAATAATGAATCTCAACTTATATTCAGAATGAAAATCCCCGTCATATGACTTTATTCAATACCAGCTGCCTCTGATCAAGGGCAGTTGTATACCAAAACATGGCACCATACTACTAAACAAACACGAAGGTACCATTCTCGTTGACAATGCGCTCAGACAGGTTGACATCCGCAGCAGCCCACTGCTCATCAGCATTCTTCAGCAAAACCCGAAGAATAGGGACTTCATTTTCGGACTCGATGCCAAACTGGACCTCATGGGCGCTCTCGCTGAAGTTCTGACCCCCCCATTCCAAGCGGCCTATAGCGGTTAGCTTCAATTATCTATCTGGAGACAGCGGGTAAGGGTATACCGTCAACATTGCCGATGATAGTATTCAAGTCAATAGACGAGTCAACAAGCTCGCCATCTGCATTGTGGAGCTGAGCAATGAGGATATGGCCCTCTTCGAGACGGAGGTTCTCAGCGGTAAGGTGGAAGCTCATGGTGATGTCGTAGAGACAGTCTCTGTTGGTATAGAGAACAGTAAAATTGAATTGATTGATTGATGGATTGGAATGAAGCAAACCGGCGTTTCTCCCACCCTTATATAGACAATTTGGCCCCCAGCTGGTCTCATCTGTCTTGTGCAGCCATGTAACTTCCCCTCTTTAGGGGTGTACTGATACTATACATGTACTCCATACCCGTGGAGTGTTTTCAACAGAACAGGACTCAGTGCTACGTGGGAGTGGTGACAATGTGTTCCTGTATAGCATCATGGTGTTCGCCGTATGGGAGGTATTTGTTGGATTCAGAAAGATCGGTTACTTAAATATCAGGCGGATGCACTTATGCAATCATAGCCAAGCCGGCATCCCAAACCGTATCCAAACACTGCACACAAGCCATCACAGCCGGTCCAACAACCGCACACCAAACATACCTTCCACCAACTGGAACCGGGACAGGAGCAGTAGAATTTTCCATGGTCATCAGTCCAAGAATTTTCTCCCAGGCTCAGCTTACCATCTCTCCACGATCCCTCCCGACGTTGCAGTGTTGCCATTTATATTCCAGAGATCGCCAAAGGGGAGACCATTGTGGACGTATGATAGTGGGGTTGTGCGGCTGTATGCTTGTTACATACTGCAGGGACAAGGGGACGTGCTAATAACGATTACTTGGAACTGGACAACCGTCTTCATTTCCTTCCAGCTCATCCCGGACAGCAGGAGCTGTCCCCGCCGTCAATGGTGTTCTCCGTGACTACTCTACCTCTCCTCCCGAATCGAGGATTCGGCCTCGGATTCAACTGGTGACCGGTCTCTCACATGTTCTCCGGTACTGCTATCCGGAACTCCCCCTCCTTCCGGGCGTACATTTACATATTTATCTTCATGTCATTTGCCCATGCGAGTGGGTTTGTGAAGGCCAGTCGCGACGGAGACAGGCGCTCGCTTGGCGACTACTCGATGGAGTACGGTGGACCTCGGAGGGGTATTACTGTATTTGAAAGGCAAATTATGCTCAAGGACAGATCTTCGTCATAAAATTATAATTTGATCATAGCTAAACTGGTATCCAAAGCCAGTCGATATCAAAGATGCATCGCTCCCATCCATCATTCCCGAACATTGGTACGCTGCGCTGCGGCCCGCTCGTTAGCCGTCATCCTTTGACCCGACATGAACATGTATATCAAACGTACTCTACTGGAACTCGAATTGACCGTTGTTGTTCACAACGCGCTCGGCGAGGTTAAGGTCACGGGAATCCCAGTTGCCCTCGAGGTCGCGCAACTCTCCGCGAAGAACAGGGACATCCGCGCCACCCTCAATGGCAAAATGGACGTTTTGAGCGGTGTCGCTGAAGTTCTCGCCGTCCCACTGGAAGTTGCCTATAGCGCAGTTTAGTTGTTAGCTTTCATGTTTTCAATTGACCTTCCAGTCTGTTACAGCATACCGTTGTCATTTCCAATAAACTGGTTTAGGTCAATAGAGGACTCGATATAATCGCCCTCCTCGTTCTGAAGAGAGGCGATGAGGATGTGGTTGTCCTCGACACGGATATCCTGACCGGTAAGGTGGAAGCTCATTGTGAAGTGTTTGGGGGGAAAGGGGGTGTGTGTGTGGCAAGGTTGGATGAATTGATTGATCGAGGATGTCTTCTCTGTCTGTCCTTTTCCTAGCAGACTGTCAATCTTTATATATGTCCTCCTTTACCGCCATGTGGAACTTCCCCCTCCTTTTATTGTCGACCAGTTTCAATAGAACAACCGCCGAGCACCACTTGTCTCCCGATCATTTGTCCCCCATATGAAACGAAACCCACCCGAGAAACCAGGGTGTCAGCCTGGTCAGGCAGATGAATTGAATCCCGGCGCATATACGGGGGTTTATGGTGGTGTTGCTTATAGCGGTGACCTGCAGCGCTTGGCAGCCACTTTACAGAGTGGATCTTGGAGGGGCAGATGTCGCATCACTCGTACATTATTGGTATGTACGGAGTAGTTATACGAGAAACGCCTTGCCCGTATGCTAGGTAACTTGGGGGCTGTTGATCCGCTAACTTCCCTTGCATTCCGTGATCTTCGCCGGTTATCATGCAATACCGGTGGCATCAGTTTTACTGAGGAAGATTATCGACCAACGCGGGGTTTTGAGAATATGACAATCTGTCCCTTCTCATTATTGAACACACCAGAAAATTTATTCCACATGCCCTCTATTGGTACACAAATTGACCATTCTCGTTCACAATATGTTCCGAGAGGTTGATATCAGCTTCAGCCGGTTCATCGTCTCCAGTACCCAGCAATGCACGAAGAACAGGAACCTCGCCGTCACCCTCGATGGAAAACTCGACGTTTTCGGCAGATTCGCTGAAGTTCTCACCGTCCCATTCGAAAGCGCCTATTCATCGAGCAAAAAAAATATCGTTAGCATCCATGGACGGCAATACAGTTTCGATCCCGGGTACGGAGTACTCTGTGCTCCGTGAAAGTGCATACCACCGTTGTTCCCAAGGTGTTCATTCAGGTCAATGGTTGATTCGACAAGTTCATCGTCTTCATTGCGGAGCTGGGCCTTGAGGATGTGGTTGTCTTCAATAACAATGTCCTCAGCGGTAAGGTGGAAGCTCATGGTGGACTGTGCTTGTGTGGGAAGGTAATGCGTTGTCGTATAATTGAATCGGTTGATTGTGTTTTGTCTGTCATCTCTGAGCTGTGCGGCGCCTCTGCTTTATATGTCCTCCGGGTCTCAACCGGCTGCCAACATCATATGCACTTTCCCCTCCTTCCTGATGACCACCTCAACAGCCGCCCACCGCTTGGCTCCTGTTTATTTGCTCGTCCAAACCAGTGGGTATCTCGGCATATTCCTTCGAACCCTTTAGGGCAATCAGGGGCTTAGCCTTGCCAGGCAACTGCATAAAAGTGAACAGGACCCTTCTTATGGAGGTGTCCTGCAGCATTTGGCAGTGGGCCATGGAGGGGTTATGCACAATGATTGCATCGCGCATGGAAGCCTTGCCTGTGGGATTCTGAGAAAAGTCCATTAGAGTCCGTCGTTCTTCCGTGGCTCCCGATTGTTATGCAATTTTCGTTTATGTACACATTTGCTGCGGGTCATCAGCTGCCAACAATTCCGATATCGCATATGAGACATACCTCAACAAACACGAATTGACCTCCGATGTTCGCAATATGTTTGGCCAGGTCAGTATAGCTTCACATCAGCTACCATCCTCTGCTCGAGCTTTGTTGAACGAACGGGAGTATCATCATCCTCAGTAAAAATCAACTTCCTTGGTGGACTCGCTGAATTCTGTAGCGCCCCATTCCGAATTTCTTACATAACTAACGCAATCTGAAAGATAGTATATAACACTATGCCCTTTAAAACTGTCATGCCGTCGTTGTTCCCGATTACAGTGTTCAGGTTAAGAGAAAATTCCTGCCGTAAGTTGAGAAACGAGGACATGACTGTCCTCGGCATGGACACAACTAGCAGCAGTAGAAGCTCTTTATGCCATAAAGGGAGAATCTGTTTCTCCTACCAGCTAGACGGCGTCTTGCCGTCTGTTATGAACTCAGCTGCGTGGGGCCGCTGACCTGAGATATGCATTATCTAGATGGACATAGTAGAGCGAGTGATCTTGTTCAGTAAGGAAGATGATCCACCACAACGCCTACCAAGTACTAGTAAATTTATTTACATAGTACTTCGTACAAGTATGTTGCTTAGGAGGCCGTAACTAAACTGGTCTGATGTATTCCATACTTTCTCTCCTTATGTAGACAGAGTCTTTTGAGCCTCGTGGGACTTCTCGTTCAGACCTGGAAGCTGCACGTATCAGTCAAAAGCCGTGCGGGCCAGTACCGACAGTCAATTAGAGCGGCATGAAAACCCGGTGGGTCACCAATATCCCACCTTCCCAGAGTAGAAAAGAACATTCTCAGCTTCCTACCATTCGCCTGGGACGCATGCGTCGGTAATGAACCCCAATCCCTGCTTCGACCAGTTCTGGCAGCCATTTCGCGCATCGCATCGTTATGTATTGCCTTGTGCTATGTACAGATAGTGGACCTGCACAAGAACACTTTATCCACACTACCAAGCATGTGTTTCGTTTATCATAAGAGTACACTCAGCACCCCAGAGCTCTATCATCATCTATCATAGTACCGAGCATGTTAGCTGCCACACAGCAGGGCCAGCACACCATACATCTTGACATACCGATTATTTGAACTCAAATTTACAACCCGTTGTTCCCAAGGCGCTCAGCCAGGTCGATGCTAGTGCCATGCCGTGTCCCATCAGCATCCGCAAGCAGTGTCCAGAGAATAGGCTTGCCGTCCTCTGACTTGAACTTAACATGCCTAGCACTATTGCCGAAGGCCCGACTGCCCCATGGGAAGTTTCCCATACACTCTTAGCGTCCCCGTCTGCACAGTACTCTTTCACCGTGATATACTGTTGTTGTTTTCAAAGATGGTGTCTTCAGCTGCACTGGAGTATTTGCTTCGAATAACATTGTTCGTTGTGAAAGCGGATATCTAACTCGATCCGGTACAAAGCTATGTGACCATTCTATCGGGAGCCATGGAGTAATGCTATACATACAAGTAGATACCAATAAGAAAGATATAAGCATTGACAGGATTGAAGGTGAGAAAGCCAAGCCCCGTAACCTTCTTTTCTGGCAACCGTCTCCCTCTTGCAGCGTCTTACATCTAAATACGCTACTCTTCCCTATCGGCTTCATGCTCTACTTTACAGTGTGATAGGCCGCTTGTATATTGTCGAAGCTCCCGTAGCCGATATGATCTACAAAAGAGGAGTAAATGGCAAGTTTTACCCGCTTGTACGAAGTACGTCTCGATATTCTAACCGAGATCCAATAGAATCATCTCCAAATACAATCAAACGAAATTAATGAGCCTTGCGCCGTGAAAAATGTAACACCGCGTCATATCGACCAGGGTGTCAATTTGATAAGCTGGCGGTTGAAAATCGCCGGACTCATTTCTATCAGGACTGCCCCTTTTTGACTTGATGTGATATTCATGACATCGCACAAACACCATGTTAATTGGCAGTTGGACCTTTACTTCTGAGAGCCCGCAACTGTTTACCAGTGCGCTGTTCTGTGCTGCTGTGAATGTCATTGGTGTCGTCGTTTATCGCATCTTCTTCCATCCGCTAGCTCACATCCCGGGGCCTCTATTAGCGGGAGTGACCTCTCTTTATTGCTATTGGTATAATGCTCGCAGTGGGAGGCTCTATTTACAGATACAGAAACTGCACGAGCAATATGGTATGGTATCTACCATATATTAATATGCCAAACTGACATAGTTAGGACCCGTCATTCGTATCACTCCAAACGAAGTCCATCTAAGCGACCCAAAAAACCTAGAAAAGATCTACAGCATCGGCTCACGATATGGCAAACACGGCGACTTCTATCGCGCCGTCGGTTCAGAGAGAGCATCATTAGCCACAGAAAGTCCCGAAGCCCACCGGATCAAACGATCAGCAATCAACCCATTCTTCTCGCGCAGGAAGGTTCTGTCCCTGGAGGAGGTAGTACAAGGCACAGCCAAAAAGATAGTCTCGCGCATGCAGTCGGCTTTTGAGACCTCAGGACGACTTGACCTCCATTATGCCTTTCGGGCAGTATCTGTGGATGTCATTACTAACTATGCGTTCGACGAGTCGTATAAGTTACTGGATGCGCCAGATTTTGGGAAAGAATTCTTCGATGTGATTCGTGGTTTTGGTCCTGCAACTTTGTTCTTCCAGACATTTCCAACTATTCGCTATGTTGCTTTGTGAGTGCCGAGCTGGCTAGCCATGTTGCTAAAGAAGCCCTGGGGCAGCATGCTACAGCATCAACAGGTGTGACTACCATACTTTGACGCGGGATAAAGCTAATCGATATAGAATGCCCGCAACCAGGTACTCCGCGTAAAGGATGCAGTGGACAAAGGAGAAAAGTCGAAGCGGACTATATTCCACCACCTTCTTCAGCTCGATGATGTAGAAGGCTATGAGCCAACAATAGATTTTCTCGCGGACGAGGCATATATTGTCCTTGGGGCTGCGGCAGATACCACTGGTAATGCACTGACGATTGCGACTTACAATACTGTTATCAATCCGGACATTTACAAATGGTTGACAGCCGAGTTGACGGAGGCATTTCCTGATCCAGATGCCGATATAGATTTTACGTCTCTTGAGAAGCTACCGTACTTGGTAGGTCAAGCAGTCCTGACATGCTGAGCAGTGCTAACGACCACTAGACGGGTGTTATCAAGGAGGCATTACGGTAGTCGCCCTTTGCTATTTAGTTTAAAGGCTCATCTAACTGAATCAGTCTCTCCTTCGGTGTCCCTGGCCGACTCCCACGAGTCGTTCCCAAAGGCGGTGCACAGTTCAACGGATACGCAGTTCCAGAGGGTGTACGTTTCTCTGACTCCTGCAAGACAATATACTAAACATAGTAGACTATCATTAGCATGAGCGCATGGACAATGCACCACAGCGAAGAAATCTTCCCAGACTCCTACAAGTTCGATCCAAACCGCTGGACCGATCCAGTCGTTTGTAAGGCCTTGGACAAATACCTGTTCGCTTTCGGGAAAGGATCGAGACAATGCGTCGGAATGCCGTACGTTCTGTACTCCAGACAGCACGTGAAGCTCGCTAACTATAGTAGACTCGCGTACTGTGAGCTGTACGTTACGCTTGGCCGAGTATTGCGCCAATTCGGTGACCTAAAGACGAGAAAGAAGAGCCCGGAGGAGCTTGTGTTGAATGATTATTTCTCAGGATATCATCCTGCAGAGTATGCCGATTTCATTTTTGAAAGAGCGGTATAGTTTAGACAATAGCAGAGATAGGAATGGAATAAGATTATCTGTGCTCTGTTGAGACATAAGCTGTATACAAAGCTCATTCACCTCATTGCAACACAGAATGAGTGGTTTCATAAGCACCTCCTCCAGCCTCTCCCCTCTACTTTACTTCTCATCAACATGCCCTCTCTGATTCTAGATTAACTTTGTCCCTCCATACCTTCAAATCACACATCTTCACATTACTATCGCGTATCAACTCAACCGCCAACATGCCCATGACATGGAATGACCAGAGCGACGCAAAGGTAAGCCGACCAGCACCCTCAAATATATCCACGTCCCTAACAATCTCAAATCAGCTCCTCGTCGCGATTCTGCACACCACCAGCGCGAAGCTCGATTACGCCGCCATCGCGAAATACATGGGACCAGGTACGCCGTCCCAATCTCTACCCTCACAAGCCGAAACTAATGCACCGTTTACTATAGAGTGCACCAAAATTGCCGTCCAAACCCGCCTTACTCGTCTCAAGAAGCAGGTTCACGACGCTTCCGACCCTGCTGCCGCTGGTGCTGGTAATGAGGGTTCTACGCCGGTGACCCCTGAAAAACGAAAGAAGGGTGCTAAGGCGAGCTCTAAGAGCAAAGATGAAGATGTGCTGAAGAGGCCGACGAAAAAGGCTAAGAGTGAGGAGGATAAGGAGGATATGGAGACCGAGACTGAGGAGAGTGGTTAGAAGGCGATGTTGGGCCTGGGATAGGAATTGGCGTGAGCAGACAGACTTTACCTGTTTTAAATTTCACTGGTCTGGATAACGATAGGGTCGTTTTCGTGTATTGAGACATGTTCTGACTGAACAAAGGTCTGGTATTCGTTGTTTGAAAGCAGATAACACCAAGAGTGAATACAATCCACCCTTCCTCTTTCTCCGCAATACCCCCATCTATCGTTCTCTTCTTCCCCAAGCCTCTCCTCTCTACTCCGCCTTCTACCTTCTTCCAGATACACCTCTACCAAACCAACATTCCCCAATCGCCATCATGCCGATGACCTGGACTGATCAAGCCGATGCAAAAGTAAGCCAACCAGCCAGCACCTTTCCCGCCTATATCATCCGAAAAACATAACTCACGGAGTCTCAAAAAGCTCCTCATCGGAATCCTCCACCTAAGCACACAGAAAGTCGACTACGAAGCTCTTGCCGAATGGATGGGACCGGGTGTGCTCATACCACCCACTCACCCAACTCTGTTCAAAGAAGCTAACCATGTTGTGCTGTGGTAGAATGCACCAAAATCGCAGTCCAACGCCGCATCCAGCGCCTCCGCGAGCAAGTAAACAAAGACTTCAAAATCAATCATTCTGCGCCTGCTTCTGGTTCTGGTGCAGATGACGATGCTGGGGGGGGATCGTCTGCGTCTGCGCCTGTTTCGCCCAAGAAGAGGAGAGGTGGGCAGGCTGGGAAGGCTAACGGGAAGGCTGCAAAGAAGGCCAAGAACAAGCAGGAGGATGAAGAGGAGGAAGAAGTTGGTGAGGTTAATACGGAGATGGAGGTTGAGAAGGATGATTGAGGCCTAGTTTATTGGTTGTGTTATTCTGGTCGTACGAGGGGAATCGGAGGGTCATCAGAGTTATGTATTTCTATTGGCGACGATTGAATCCGTTCGCATAAATTTGTTAATGGTAAGGAGAGCAGATATTCCAAGCAAGTGCCACTTGGAAGGACTCCCTGACAGATAATAACAGACCATCCCAATCCCAAGTCAATCCTCAACATTTATCCAACTAAAAAACCAAGTACACAAACTAGCTCTCCTCGTCCCGCTTAACACCATCCTCCGGCACAAACTCCGAAGCAGAACTATCATAAACAGTCTCATCTTCCTCCCACTTCTCCCCATCGCCATCATACTCCACCATCCCCATCGGCAACGCACTACTCTTCCTAACCCGCTTAGCAGGCACGTGAACACCATCCAACTCCGCAAGCTCAAGCCTAATGGCCTTAGACTCAGACTCCATTCTCACGCTCTTGTTCGGTTTACTGGGGGTCTCAACGTTAGCCATGTCCTCATCTTCGGTGATGTCAGTATTCTGCATGCGAGCGCGCTTGTTCGAGTCTGGGGCTTTGGCCTTGCCGGATGGTGGAGTCGGAGTAGTAGTGTTACGCGATTTCTTGGGCGTGGCTGGGGCGCTTTTTATAGCGAAGCCACCGGCGTTTCCAGAGGCGCGAGCTATCTGGCGCATGCGCACGAGGCGTTCGGTTATGGCACGGGGGGTTGGTTTGTCTTTTGCGACGGTGGCGGCTATGTCATTTTGCGGTGGGGTTAGAAGGTGTAGATGGTGAAGGGATGAGGGACTTACGCCATGCTTCAGCTACTTTCTTGGTATCGACGGAGAGGTCGTGCGTCTCCAGGATCTTCAGGAGGAGCTGTTGCTGTTAGTCGAGACTGAGTATCTAGAGGAGAGACGTACCAGCTGGTCATTTTCAGGAGTCCACTTTACAGGCATTTTGGCGATGGAGAGTTCAGCGGGAGTTAGAAGGCGCTGAGGAAAACAGAGGATGAAAGAGAGAAAAAGAAAGAGCGAGAGGGGGAAAAGGCAGGAAAAGTGTGGTGCTTATGCTGTATATTGCCAGCCCTAGTGAAGACACGGTAAATTCCATTATTCACTGTGATATTTGCCATAACAACATCAACACTTCCCCCTCTCCTCATTGCCCCTCTTCGTTCCTCTTTGACTTCCTTTATCTGTTAACCCCCTCGTAACTATACACCAGTCAAAGGAAAATAGAAAATGGTCAATTGGAAAGCAGCCGATGCGACAGACCGTCTCTTCGCATCCCTCATCGCCGGCAACTCAGGCCTCAAAGTGCGTCCATAACCCCTTAATCTCAAACACCACGACCATTTTGCATACTAACCCAGCATCCTCGCCTGCTAGCTAGACTACCACACAATAGCGGCCATCTACGGTCAAGAAGCCACCTACGACGCCATTGAGGGCCGCTTCCGCCGGTACAGAAAAATGGCAGACGAGCTGCGCGCAGAGGCACAGGCCCGAGGGGTTAATATCGACAATGGCGTCCTGCGCACGCCCCGTGGGTCGCGAAGCAGAGCTCCCGCTCCAGCGTCTGCCTCTGCTTCAAAATCCAAACCGACCCCCTCATCCGCGCCGAAGAAGCAGAAAGTAGGCTACAAGGAAAATATTCCCGAGACACCGACAAAGCCCAACAGCAGCTTGGGCAACACCATGGGCACAAATGCAGACGTGATCTGTCTCGACAACTCGTCCGCATCTCCCGAGATAGAGATAAAAAAAAAGGCGGACAGTCTGTTCGTGAAGATGGAAAACGTCAACCCAGAACACAGTATAGCCCGCTCTCCTTCTCTGCCTGTTCTGTCGCGGGCTACGCCTTCCCCTGTCAAGCCCAAGAGCCTCATTGTTGGAAGTGTCACTCCTCTGAAGCGATCCGTTGAGGGTATCGAGGACGTAGAGAACAGCCCTACTCCGCAGGGAAAGGCGGAGCGTCGGGAGGTGACGGGTTCATTCGTGTTTGGGATGGGGGATACATTTGTCATGTCAGACCCGCTTATCGATGAGGATTACTATGAGGGAGCGGCTTGATGTGCCGAGGTTGTGGTTATGGCGGTTCTGGTTCTGGTATTGGAATTGGAATTGTTACGTGTTGGCTGTCTTGTATTTCGTGATGATCTGATTGTCAAAAGAAATTGAGGTGGTTGATAACCGTGTATATGCTCATCCGGAGCCCCAGCCTGGGGCTCATGCCTACCGATGACGATGTATTTGCTAGAGTTATATGCCATTGCTAGCTCCCGCGCTACGGTGTTGAATACAAATATGTTACAGTAAGAATATGTACAAGTTTCTCTTTCCTCCCCCAAATAGATATCACATCTTCGAAGCTTTGGGCTTTGGCGGAGGTCGAAGCGGAACAATATACACCACATGGTTACTCAGAGCCAACAGCTCCCCAGACTCGTCGAGAATCTGCACATTCACGTCGTATCGGCCGTTGGACACCTTATTCGAATGCGATCGCGTCATCACCCACCGCGTATCAGAATGCGGAATCTTCTTGAACTCGACTGATAAGCAGAGCGTGGACAGTGCGTATCGCGTGTAGAACCCTAGTTCATGCGTGGCCGGAGGCTGCAGCGGCATATCCGTCATGACTGCCAGGTGAAAAACGCTAGACATCTTCGATCCGTCTCTTGGTGACAACCAGACCTCGCGATAATGACCTCCTAGCCGGTGACCCCAGAGACCGTTGGCATTAGGGGCAATCCAGTGCAACTGCCGCGTCACAGGTGTAGCATCGACCACCGGGTCGTCGATAGGAACGCATTCTGTGTGTCTGTTCGGGAGTGTCGTGATAACGGGCCTGGTATCCTGCGAGACGCCCTTTTCCTTGGAGAGGTCACCGCAGGTGATGATGGCCACTGTGGTGGGCGATTGAGACTCGATATTCCGGGATAACTCGACTCTTACCACGCATTGTCGAGATGAGGTACGCAAAGTATGACATGTGATAACCACCGCCCCAGCCGGGACCATACTAAGGAACTGAACGAAGGCATGAATGGGATGAGGATATCGTCCAGGTCCGAATTCGAGTTCTAAGTATTTCTGAGTCGCAGAGAGCATCAACGCATTGAGAAACCCCCCCAGCACAGCGCTGTTTCAGTCAGCCTCGGTCTAATTGTTATGCGTCTCAACATACAGCTGCGTCGACCAATCCGTCGATATATCCGCCGTAAAACGATTGCGCGACCCATGCTCCACAGACAAAGAGGACAATGCCTCCAATAAAGGAGAGGACTGCTGCTGCGTCATATCTCAACGGCCGGCCGCGTGCGTTGCGTTTGTGTTGCAACAGAAGCCGGGGATTATTATAGCACGTTCGGAGGTTTTGTTTCGATAGTGACGACGGTAACACAAACTTTCAGCTGTGGCACGCCGGGTTAAGTACTTTTTAGACTCGGGCAAGGAGTCGACCTGTATTCGGTTCCACGTTTAGGCTCCTGATAGAGCAATTGTCGGCATTGACGGTCCACTCGAGAATGGAGCAATTGAGCTAGTAAAGACGATCTTGTGGAGTGCAGCTGCAGCAGTTGTCAATACCATATTGTCAGGTGAGGAGGCAAATGGTTTCCATGTCATGTCTGGAGGCGAGCCCGTGCTTTTGCCGGTACGAACACCTGGAGGAGAAACCGGTGGATGGGAAGGAGCCCAATGGGTAGAGGGTAGATAGACTTCGGGGTAGCCATGGGAGGAGACATAGAATAACCGAGGTTGTTCCCATTCCGGCGAACAATGATTGATAGACAGACTAGTGTCGATAGTGTCAGAGATTGCTTTTAAGTTAGTTATTTGACGGCGAGAATCTTCTGCAGCTTTCAGGAATGCCGAGTATTCAGGAGAAAGCATGACTGCCTGAGGCATTATCCCGTGACCGACTGTGCATGCGAGTGCGAACAGGGAGATGCAACGACAAATGCAAATATGCCGTACAACTAGGTGTATTCTACCCAATTCCTGCTGGTAGTACTCTGTATTACTCCAGTAAGGTAGTAATACAGTAGTTCGTGCCCAATTGCCGCCAGGTCACGTGCCCGGCGCGAACGCGGCGCGGCGGACCGCGAATTTCCTTTCGGGTTAAAATTGGGCGGATTCCGTCTCACCTTTATCTCTTCTCTTTGCAATTATTACGGAGCACACCATACAATTATTCTCACCATAACATATTATCAATATCAATCCTACAGGGATCCCGATCCAACGCACACACCGAATTATCGAATTAAATCACCACCCCTGAATCAGCCACACCATGGCCAAAGACATCGGAGCTCCCACACCGCAGTCCGAAAACCCATCACCATGGCCTGCCTCCAAACAAGTTTCCGTTGTACTGCCCACAGGCTCGACAGAACAACTTCCTACACCGAATCAATCGGAGGGTGTCATGGTCAACGGATTGTGCATTGTGGAGGGGATTCTTCCCGATGGTCGAGGAAAGCGGCTGACATGGGAAGAGGTGGAAGTTTTAGTGCGGCTATGCATGGAACGGACAACGGAAGACGAAATCAACACTCGTCCGAAGAAATGGTGGACTGAAACTTCTGATTTGTTATATGCGCGGACCGCCCGGTCTTATTCGTGGCAGTCATGCAAGCGTCGCATGCAGCAGTTATTGTGTGCTTGCCGGTTGTTCAAGGACGGTACTGCGGATCGCCTGGAATTTGCAGACGCCGGTCTACAACGTGATCTTCGCCAGTTACCTCATGAGTTGCGTTCGGAGATGGTTGAGTGGATGAATAAAACCGTACCAAGCGAGCAGCAAAATGTATTGGGCAAAATAAAGGCCCTGGGGGAGCGGCGGGCGGACAGACAACTCGAGAAACAACGACCTGAAGGGGGAGATGGAGAAAAGCAGCAGGAGAGAGACTATCACAAACGCAAGCATGACCGAGTTTGGAAATGGCTCGGTAGTCTACCTCCCCCCGGGGAAATGCTATCCGCGCTGGATGATAGTGACCGCACCGAACGGGGACGGAACGCAGCATCTGGACAACGAGACCGATCTCGATCCCCTCGTCGTGAAGGCGCCAAATACCGCCAGCGTTCTCCGCTAGGCCGTCGAGACCCGCAGCCCACTTCGACCCCAACAGGCAAAATCGAACGCTACTTCGAACCCGATCATCCCCGTGACAGTCGCGAACAGGACGCAGTGAAAAACGAGCAGACAGGCTGGGCTAAGCAGCCTCTTCCCAAGAACGACCCGAAAAAAATGACCCCCGGCGAGCGATCCAACCTTGCCGTACAATTGGAAGATACTGTTGACGACCTTGCTGATGATTTCATTGCCAACCACATGTATCCTCTGGTCCGGTCAGCCTACCCCAGCCATACCGATGAAGCCAGAAACAAACATGAGGCGGTAAACCTCGCCTGTTACGCCCTGTTCCGGAACATGGCGAAAATCACCGTCGAACTCCTGGCTGCTGCAGGCCTGCCAACTCCTCCTTTTCCAATGGAGTAGTCTCACTTAAATCTCTATTGTTTTCCTTTCATGTTTTATTTCAAGTTCTGTTCTTTTCTCAGTTCGGGTGGCATTGTCCAGCAACAGATTGGCAATCGGCCAAGCATGATACCCCAGCATTGATGCCTTTGTTGCCTCTGCATTTTTTTCTATCTGCATTACATTCCCTGTTTGTGTATCTTTTTTCATATATCCATTGCATTGCATGGTTGGGCTTGAATCTAAGGAGTTATGTTTGCATGTATGTTCTTTTCACTGCGCATACGTCCATAGATAGAAATAGAAATAGATGCATTGCATTTATACCCACACTCGCAAGTAGTCTTCGTATCATACGTAATATGTAAAACAGCCTAGGCCGACAATCTGTAAATAGCTAGAGTAGCTAGCTACATGCAAATATATTTAGCTTGTCCCACATGGTCGCTTTCCGTATGCACGGAAAATGTGGGAATGTGGGGAGCATAAATGTGTGGGGAAGTACATATGTACTCCTGCTTGATTGGGAATTATAAAGAATGTTAGGTATAAGTAGTAAGTAGACACGTGAGACTCTACATATAGAGACAATTAGTCTTAAAACAAAGAAATTTAATAATATGGACTATCCACTAGATATGCACGAGATCAAGAACGCCAGTAACCATCCATGCTTTAACCAAATGCAAAAATAACAAGCAATACGAAATCAAGACCACCTAATGACACAACGTAATCCACTGATCAATAATCTCCTCTATATCAAACGCAATCCCCCACTGCGAGCAAAGGCACCGGAACAACTTCTGTATCGAGTTCAGCTCGTACAGCATATTCCTCACAGCCCCGACAGACGGCGGAGAATCAGTTCGACCACCTTCAACAAATCGTCGAGTTTCCGAGCCAGATGGCCGCATATCTGTACTTCCCAGATTCAAGTCAGAGCGTGTGAGCAGCGCGTCTTGCCAGATAACGCTACTCGGGAGACGGACGGTCGCGACCCCGGCGATGGAGAAGACAAAGTATATAGTGGCCGCAGCAAAAAGGGAACTAGGCATGTGAATAACATGCGCACGGCCACGGGGAAGTTGCTCAATGATATCTTGGATGGCGATGGCGTGGAGGAGGGCACGACGGGCGTCTTCTGTGTGGATCCATTTAACCATGTCGAATCCAGATTTTAGTGTTCGGGACCCTCCTGAGACGGATTGGGTGATGTTGTAGCGTGAGCAGACGTGTCTACAGAGGATGGTAGAGTTTATCATTGTGTCGAGGCATATTGTGTGCCATCGAAGGAGTATTTCTAGTCTTTCAGGTGGCGAGAGATGGATGCTCATTGCGATTGTCTCGTGGATTTGGGCTAGGGCTCTCCTCACGTCTGAGCGGTCGGGAACCCCGACTGATGCTAAATCGCTTTCATCAGAATCGGAAACAAGTGATTGAAGACCTTCCAAAACGACGCGGAGGGCAAAAGCCGAGAACTGGTAATCGAGCGAGCGGAAGCTGCCAACAGGAGGAAATAGGGAGCGGAAGACCAGGCGAAACGACGGCTGATCTGGCTTCAGTGAGCGCATATGGACCAGCCATTCATCAGTGGTACTGGCGTCGAATGCTGCCTCACTACTGGGGAGGTTAAGCGGGTTTGCAACATGTCGGGCCGAAGCACCGTCTCCAGACATTTGCGCGACCAGACCGTCCAAGATATGATATGCAAGTAATGCTCGTTGTTGGATCTCTCTCGCTGCCCAAACCCGCCATTGGTGTTCTTTCTCTGCAATTGGGGAATCATGGAACGGCAAGTTTTCCGGGGGGAACGGCGAACTGTCCAGCATTCCGCAATGTCTTGCCCAGAAGAAACCAAGAGGACGGAAAACCTGACTCGTGGTGCGAATGCTCCTGTTCTATTTAATATTAGCAATTGCTAGATGCGCCCGAATGAGGCTTTTGACCTTTGACAAAGCGCCGTATATTTGTCCCAGAAGAGCTGTTATCAACAACTGCACACCTTTGCATGCATCGTACGGACCACGATGCGTTATCATCAATTGCCACTACTAATATTAGCGATAAACCTCTTCTAGAGGTTAAATGAACTTACCGATGTCGCAACTGCAGTGTGTGCTAGGCGCCATAAAGCCTCTCCCTGTACTTATAAGCACATGTATCATCCACTTACTCGGATAACTTACCTTCGCTACGGAGTCCTTGGGTCCCAAATACAGCGACCCAATTGCTATTGCATTCAACAGAAGCGGATGCGTACATTCTCGAAAGACAAACGTTGCTCGATGTAAGATAGGAAACGTCGGAATGAATCTGACAAAAAACATATGAAGACATTCATCGAGGAAGACTGAAGTAATCGATTTCGCTTTCACTTCCGCCGTTACACTCGAAGACTGTGAAGCGATTAGCCTGTATCAAGGATACTGTCAAGAAATCCGAGACTCACCGAGCTCGTCACCATCTCCGTGACATCCCGCACAGCCTGATGACTCCCCCCAGACGGAATAGTGCCAATAGACGAACTTCGATTATCAAACGAATTAGGAGAACCAAAGCTCATTGTGTTCACATCGTGCACAACTGGAGAAAACGGCAGCGCCCCTAGCGGCATCTGCCATTGATCAGTCGTGCCCGTGGACATGATACTCTGAAACAAATTCTCCGAGTCGGGCCAAATTAAGCTGAAATCGAGGTCAGGTGCCGCATGCAGGGTTGACTGCTGCGTAGACTGTGAGGTGTCCCATGTTGTGCTAGCAGGAGGGGTAGGAGCTGCTGTTGAGGGAGGATTCGAGTTCCACGCAGGCAGCGTTTCCTCTATCGAGGTAGTCTGGGATGCCAACGGTGTAGGTTGAGGGACATCTTTGGTGGTTGGATTCCGCATGTGCAGTTTTTCATGACGAGTGAGGGCATCCTGACGGGCAAAAGGCCGCGCGCAATCTTTACAAACAAAAGGTTTGGATCCGGTGTCTTCAAGGCGGCATCGAATTGTCAGCTTCTTGGCTCTGCAATAGGTAGATCATCTACTGCTAAAAACAGAACGATCAACCGGTGTTCTTACGGCATCGCTCGTGTCTCTGATAGCATACGTTAGCACTTGAGCTATTGACCAGCATGAGGCCATCCCCACGGTGGGAGAATGGGTGTTTGCATACTCTCAAATGTTCAGCTTTGGAAAAGGCCTTGTTGCAGACTCGACAGGCCAGTTTCTTAATCCCGGCTGGTGTTGTCTCCCCCATCATGCAACCACTGTGTGGGTGGGCTTCCTATCTCTGTATTGTAATAGACGGACTGCATCAGCTAGAGAATAGTGCAGAATAGCATCGTGGGACTAAAGAAAGAAAGGAAAGACAAAAGAGGGAATTCCGGGGGTGGGAGAGGTTGTGGGGCACGTGGCAACCACCGGAGATAGGCTTCGGCGTTAGCCCTTTTGGGAATCTCCTTATTCGGCCTACTTTCTCTCTACAGAGTACACTGCATGGGTGACACAAGTTACTGAAGGCATAAAAATAAGTCCAACCTACCCCGATATGGCTAGGTACGTACTAATCGCATTACTGAAAAAGACTTTACCCTATGTTTGAGACCCAGCGCCATCACCGTTGAGCCAAGCCGGTCTCGGTTAGTCTGCTAGCCAATGTGATACACTTCATTTCTTCAACTTTGTGGGGACTAGCTGAAGCTATCGGGGTTGCTGAAATTGGGTCTGGTCCATAATCTGCGACATACTGAGTCCATGGCTTCATTCCGTGTTAGTACATCCTCCGCATATTCCCCACAATACACCATCAATTGAGACGGGTGCTTACGTATGATCCCCGGAGTGAAGACCTATGCCTATACACAGGGCATTTGGATTGGCCTGGTCTGGAATGATGCAGTCGGTTTGTTTCTCCTCTTCCGGTTATCCCGGTTATTCATGCAGCGTTTGTCAAGAGGGGAAACATGATTATCTGACCCTTTCTGTCTTTCTTGGATTCTTATTTCAGCTCAATCATATCAGGGGTATAGGGGTGGAGTATATCAACAACTCAGGCTGAACAGAATCACCATGAAATCCCTCGAGATGCAGCCGTCACGAGCGGTTGGTGAGATTGACGAGTCTAATCCAACTAGCAAACCCGACATTGACTTTATAGAGAGTGCAGAGGCAGGCATGTCAGCTATCTATGTTGAAACCGTGGCTTCTCGGCTCTCCAAGGGTCATCGGGACTATCTCATCGAACGCCATGGGACTTTGGACCTAGATCCTATTCCCGGGATGAGTCCTACGGATCCATATAACTGGCCTACTTGGAAGGTTGGTCGTCTCTTCTATTCAAGGAAGTACTTTCAGAAGTTGAAACGAAGTGCTGACAAGTCAGAAAATGATGAACTTAATTCTAGTCGCCTTCCACGCATTAATGGGAACCTTCATGGCGAGCGCCATTATTCCAGCATATTCAACCATCGCTGAGGACTTTGGTGTCTCCTTGCAGCGAGCAAGTTATCTCACATCACTACAAATCGCGATCCTGGGAGGTGCACCGCTGTTCTGGAAACCCCTATCCAACCGATTCGGTCGTCGTCCCATTTTCCTTTTATCCCTGATATGCAGTTTGATCTGTAATGTAGGATGTGCAAAGAGTCCCGGTTATGCATCAACCGCTGCATGCCGAGCGCTGGCCGCATTTTTTATCTCTCCAGCGTCTGCTATTGGCAGTGCGGTAGTAATGGAAACAACGTTTAAGAAGGACAGAGCTCGGTATATGGGAGTCTGGACCCTGATGGTCACACTAGGAGTTCCTAGCGGGCCGTTTATATTCGGGTTTGTGGCTTATTGGGCAGGGTATCGGTGGATCTATTGGGTACTTGCAATGGTGGGCCTCTCTATATCCTGACCATAACCTTGCACATAGCAATTTACTGACGGTTGTCTCTATGGCAGATCAACGGAGGCCAATTTATCTTATACCTCTTATTTGGACCCGAAACGCGTTACGTGGGCATAGGTGCCGACCGCCAGATAAATTGGAAAACCGAATACCTTTATATCAGACGCATCGATAAAACGCCATTCTCATGGTACGAGTTCATCAAGCCATTAACAATGGTCAAGCGCCCATCCATTGTGGTCCCCGCTGTGGCATACGCCATGGTCTTTCTCTTCGCCAGTATCCTCTCTACTGTGGAGATTCCAAACCTCCTGCAAGAAAAGTTTGGTTTGAGCGAAGAGCAAGTCGGACTGCAGTTCCTGGGAGTCATAATCGGCTCCATTCTTGGCGAGCAATTGGGCGGGGTCATGTCCGACTTCTGGATGCGCCAACGAGAACGCCGGATAGGACGCAAAGCAGACCCTGAGTATCGACTGTGGTTGAGCTACTTTGGCTTCTCCCTCGCCATTATCGGTCTTATTGTCTTCCTTGTATGCACTCAAACAGCACCAAGTAGTCATTGGAGGGTTACCCCCATTGTTGGAACTGCTATCGGGGCCGTGGGAAACCAGGTCATCACCACCGTGCTGGTCACGTACGCGGTTGATTGTTATCCAGAGGAGGCTGCGAGTGTTGGCGTATTTATTACGTTCGTTCGTCAGATTTGGGGGTTTCTCGGGCCGTTCTGGTGAGTCTGCCCACATACCCTCCAAGCTTCCGGGTAGTAGCTGATGAATATAGGTTTCCGTCAATGTTCGAAAGGGTTGGCATCGCAGCGAGTTCCGGAGTAGGTGTTGCTCTCATCGTCGGTGTCAGCGTAGTTCCGACTATCTTCCTTCATTGGAAGGGACATGCTTGGCGTAAGGAGAAGATATATTCCTAATGCTGTTATGACTTATGTTATAAGCGTTATTCTGTTTCTGTGTTAGTCATTTTCAGCTAGGTATAAGGTCAATGAAGAACATCAACACTCCAACAATCATGGATATTTCGAGGGTGTATGTATAACAAGAGAAGTTGGTCAGGCCCCCCCAAAAAAAAAGGAATAGAAGAGAAATAGAAAATAGCCCATGACTTATATTGCTTCGTAACCGCCCCTTAAATCCCAAGCAGCCTTAGTTCTTTTCACCGGCACGTCTCATGATCCATAAGTCAGCCCATTTTGTGTCCATCAGCCAACGACCAATCTTGACACACGGGAAGTCCCGAGCTGATTAAATCGGTCGGAGGTTCTGATGGTTTAAACTGCCGATGCAGTACAGGTATGAAGCACATAGTGATAGTGCTCTAGTTTTTGTACCGACTGGATGGTATTGTGCTACAATTAATGTAAACGTATAGGAATACATCGGTACCATAAACAATATCCTATGTCACATACCAATCCGTACTCTATGCTCTGTATGTGTATATGGTCTTAGAATAAGCTCGCATTGGCATTCCTAGGGCAAAGACAAACCGGAGTAGATATACTCCGCTAGGTTAAAATCAATTCCGCCCTAACTCCGAACAGCCAATCAGCGACTTGGTACAATCTACTATCTTGCACAGAGCACTCAAAAGGCAATGTGTTGTCCTGAAAGTGTAATTCTCAGGCGCAGTACAATCTCGTCATTCGACCTATTTTTTCGTCAATTATATTTTTAAGGATCCGGGAGTTCTTCGGTATTCGGATGCTGTTAAAGTACCGTTGATTTGGAGATTCCGAGCGGAAATTCCGAGTAATACGGAATCCGGATTGTGGGGAAAACAGATGTCTGTGGAGATGATATCAGTGGAGATGTGGGATCCGGGAGTAATCCATACACAGGGAATCGTGTACAATATGGCTACAGCATGTCCTGACAATGCGATCGTATAAGATATAACACACGGGTATACAATGTAATGCAATCACTGCTGATTCTCGAACTTTGTAATCAACGTCCCAACATGCGGCAGCAACTCAACTGCAAATTCATCCCCAGCCTTCAAGAATTCCTTCGGGTTCTTCGCGGCTCCAACGCCAGGTGGGGTGCCAGTGAGGATGATAGTTCCGGCAGGAAGAGTTGTGCCCTGCGATAAGAAGCTAATGAGCTTGGGGACACTGAAGATGAGGTCGCTGTTTTGGCGTTAGCTTCCGTAGGTAGAATAGATTGAAGGGAGTATCTTACGTCAATGGACAGTCCTGCAGAGCCTGGCCGTTCTTCAAACCGCGGATCTTGAATTGGCTGGCCTCGGGGAACTGTGCTGCAGAAACCAGCGCAGGGCCTGTCATTCCATTAGTATTCATGAATTGGCACGGCAGAGAATGTGTGCTCACCGATAGGACAAGCAGTGTCAAATCCTTTCGAAAAACACCATTGACTTTGGTTCATCTGCGACGTCCGGCTAGAAATATCATTCGAAGCCGTGTACCCCAGCACATAATCCAGTGCCTCTTCCTCCCTGACATCCTTTGCGTCGCGGCCGATTACAATGACCATCTCGGATTCGTAATCACCCGTGTTGTCTTGTTGAGTGATTCTGGGGAGGATCGTGGGAGCTGGCCATGGGTCTGCAAGTGAGGTGGGCGGTTTGATGAATAGGGTTGGGACGTCGGGGATGGATAGTTTCATTTCTGCAGCGTGGGAGACATACTGCGCATTTTGTCAACACAGATATTCGATTGATTTGTTTGGAGTACTCACGTTTAACCCGATACACCGGATAGATCCAACTTCATTCTGAGCTAGCGGAGACAAAAGCCGTTCAATGATCTCAGTCTTCTCGGTTTTCTGGCCAGGGTTGAGAACAGACGTCCCCGAGAATGGGTGAACAGGAACATCCTTGCCCTGGTATAGAGCCAATCCAACGTCCAACTTGGGATCTACCGGCTCTCCGATTAAGATGCTGAAGCGGTTGGACCTAGGAATGAAGCGCACAAGGCCTGGTCGAGTTAGCATGCATGTATAACCAGCGTAAGGTTGACATACGCGAAAATGTGGATGCGATTTTGGACATGGTAAACTGAATTGATATTGGTTAATTGGGTGAAATGGACGAGACTGTTCACTATTTACCGGAGATGTCGCGGACTATTTCTACCCCGAAAAGACAAGTGGGGGAAGGGACTAGTCGCTTTATTTCTTCCCTGACTTATATGGGCAGAAATGGACTAAGTACAAGCTAGAAAGAGTGGCCGGGTTAAATCCGACAGACCCAGTTATTTTCTCGTCCCCACGAACGATGCCGAACAACGGCGTGGGGAAGGGGGCCTGATAAAAACAGCACACTCCGCTGTTTAAAAGAACGTTTGCGACAAGCCCTCACAGTATTACAACTTAATTTCATCAATATTCACTATGGCCAGCCCCAAAGGACCTTTTCGTCTTGTCACGGTCAATACAGCCCCCGAGAGAGCGCAACGCTTGATCGGAAGAGTCGCTGATACCCTCAAGGACCAGTATATCATCATCCACGAGGCCAACTGCTCGAGTATGTTTCCATCGCGAGTGTTTGTCGTTAACGGAAATATCCAGTACTGACCGCAACAGAAATCGAAGAAGTCGGCCCTAAAGTCCAGGAATTGATGCCGGATATCCTAGTAAGCTGCCACTTCGCTATCTACATATCTACCCCTTCTGACAGTCGCATAGTTCAGCGCATCCATGTGGACCGCAGAAGAAGCTCAACAGATTCACGCCACGGCCCGCGAGATCAAGCCCGATATCAAACTGCATGCCATTCCTACTGGATTGCAAGTTGAGAGAGGACCAGATGCTATTGTCGAATATCTCTGCGAGAAGGTGCCGCCGCTGCTGGACAGCTAAGTGCCTCAGGTTCGCCGTTGATGTTGGTATATGTATAAAGTATATTGGGTGAATTGGACGATGGTCATGTGCTTGTAAATACTACAATAGGTGGAGATTAACTGGGTGTTTTCAACTGAATCAAATGTACTTCAAAACCTGGTGAAATGGCCAATCCCAAAGCCAACTGGCAAGCAAACGTAAGATTATTCAGAGCTTATTAAACGTACCACGTAGGGCGTCATTTATTGGTTTGATTCTGCCAGGCGGAAAGGGCCTTATCTAATCAAACCTCGCCAATCAGAGACCGCATCAACGGAAATACCGGAGATAACGGGTCCACAATACATCACCACAAAGAATCCTCGACTTCCGTCATTGGGAATTGCGTAGTACCAATTCCACTCTAAACGATGTTGCCGTTAAGAACAGCCCCGAGGAGGGCAACTGGCCTGCGTTCCTTTTCGACATCCCGCGTGCTGCGGTCCGAGGAGCTATCACATCAGATCTTCGGTCCTGAGAATGAACAGGCTGTTCGAAGTCCGATTCTCTTCTTGCATGGACTTTTTGGATCGAAGCAGAATAATCGGAGTATTAGTCGGTAAGTCCCAGCCTTAACTTCTTGTCTTTGATATGGAACCCAGAGCTAACTAGTGTAGGGCCCTTGCACGTGACTTGAAGCGTCAAATATACACCCTGGTGCGTGCGCCCTGCATATGATGATTGGCAGGAAGACTAAGAGTCAATGACAGGATCTCCGGAATCATGGACATTCGTTCCATGCCCAGGAGCACAACTATACAATTATGGCTGAGGACGTGGAGAAGTTCATTGACCAGCAGAAGCTAGATAAATGCGTGTTGATTGGGCACTCTATGTACGTCTTCTTATAGTGCACATTAGAGACATTATGTTAATAGGCGTTGTACAGGGGTGCCAAAACCGCCATGGCTGTTGCTCTGCGCTTTCCTGATCGTGTGTCGGGCCTTGTGCCCGTCGACAATGCACCCATTAATGCTCGGTTGCAGAGTGATTTTGGGAAATATGTCCGAGGCATGCAGCATGTCGAGGCCGAGCAGGTGACGAAGCAGTCCGATGCGGATAAGATTCTGCAGAGTTATGAAGAGGTATGTCTTGATATTCATTAAATATCATTACGGCATTATGTTAACCTGGTAGGCCCTCCCCATTCGACAATTCCTTCTGACCAACCTGATCCGCTCAGAGGATCAGACAATGAAATTTCGCGTTCCGCTGTCGACATTGGGTGCTTCACTTGAAGACATGGCTGACTTCCCATTCCGTGAACCGGGGGCTGTAACATATGACGGGCCAACCCTTGTTGTTCGGGGCACCAAGAGCAGATACGTTTCGGATGAGTCGCTCCCCGCTATCAAGAAGTTCTTCCCAAACTCTGAAGTTGCGGATGTCGAGGCCGGGCACTGGCTCATTTCAGAGAAACCTGAAGCATTCCGACAAGTGGTTGTTAAGTTCTTGAAGAATACGCCATAGTGGCGGGATCAATGGGGTATTGATTAAGCAAAAGAAGTGTATACCTCGCTGGGAACATTATGCATAGACGTATTTGTAAATAATACTCATAAAAACAGACATATGAACGGTAACCACACCACGCCAACGCAGAATATAGTATCAAGGAACACAAACTCTATTACAGTCATGAGTTTCGTCACCGCGTCCAGATCTAGGGTAGAACACTGATCCAGTACGCATAAAGCCGAGGGGAAAGAAAAGCAAAAATTATTCGCTTAGTCTAGCGTAATGGGTTCCGTATCTCGGATGAGCTTTCTCTTCTTCTTTTTCTTGGTTTTCTTTTTCGTGTCTATAGACGGCGTCCCGTCGCGTCCAGGAGTGAGTATTCGTGGTGAATTGGACTCCGAATGCGGTTCCGGTCTTTCATCATCTGAAGCATTTGTCGAAAGACGCGGGCGCTTCTTCTTTCTCTTCTTCTCTCGTAGAGCGAGCGCAAGTTTAGCTTCGGCCATTTGATTGATAGTAGTGCTATCTCCATTGGCCGGGCTCTTGGTGGGCTCCTCAGGGACCTCGGGTTCGGGTTCTTCATCACCCTCAACTTTTTGTGGTGGTGATTGTGGCTCTTCAGCTGCTTGTCCGTCCATTAACATGCCTTCCTGGTTCTCCACGGCTTTCTTTATATTATCAAATTGTTCGAGTAGTTGTTCATGATTGTTCGACGCAGATTCTTCCAAGTGCCTCATGCGATCTAGCAAGGAACCAATGTCACTCGCGTGGGATTTTGTTGTTTCCATGTTGGTTGTGTTTGTGGATTGTAGTTGAGAAAGCTTGCTCGACATGCCCTTGAGCCCGCTAGACAGTCGCTGGAACTCCTCGTTGAATTGCTCGCGCTCATAATTCAAGCTCTCTACTAGGGATTCGTTCGACAACTGTTTCGATCTCAATTGCTCGCCGATGTTGGATGTCTGTTCGTTCATTTTCTTCGAAAGAGAATCGACCTTTGACTGCAGCTGATTAAACTGCAGCTGAGTTGGCATCGAGGTCTGGGACTTAATTTGCTCCGATAGGCCAGCAACCGATTGCTCCATACGAGCGTGTTCAGTTTTTAATCGATTCCTTTCCTCCAATTGCACGGCTGTATCCTTCTGCAGTTGCGCGACATGCGAAGAATGCGACTTGAACAATTGCTCTACCTTCGATTTGAGCGGCAGGATATCTTTATCGAGGCTGTTTCTGAGTGCTGTCACCTGCTCCGTCAACTGGGATGCCGATGGGTACATTTCTTGCATAGCGGCCACCATGTTCTTGACGATAGGCTCTGTTGAGATATTATTATAACGCGTTTCCAAAGAATGCAACCCGACCTTCACACTCTCCAGCACACGCTGTGTGACTGATAGCGACCCAGAAAGGTCTTGGATTTGTCGCAAAGCTGCCGCTGGATTGCTTTGCGCCATAGCCTTGATCTCTGCCGACACCTGACCGTAGCCATCCCTAAATCCCTTGAACTCCTCGCTCTGTTGCGCCAATATCTTCTTGATTTCTTCCATCTCAGAGAACTGAAAGTCATCTTTCATGAACTGCAGATGCGATAGTTCGTCTATCCGACCATCTAATGCTCGTATACTCTGATTTATCTGGTCCTTGTTGGTTTGAGGTGTAGCCTGATCTCCTTCCAGCTTTTGCAACCTCAGTTCCATGTCCTTGATGGCACCCGTGAAATCAACATCTCCGTTCATCGGCTGAGCAGTCGGGCTTTCTGTTACCACTTTACCTGCCAATGAGCTCAAATGATTGGAAAAGCTGTCCATTCTCGCCTTCATTGCATTTATAGAACCAGCGCTGATATCGTTCAATTCTCTCCGTTGTTCTTCGATATCTCCATTTATTTGGTGGATCGACTTTGAAAGCGCTTCTTGGCACTCGACAAGTGCCTTCATTGTCCCCTCCGCCTCTGTGTGTTTCCGCTTTAACTCTCCAATGTCGTTTTCGAATTGCGTAGACGGTGCTTCTTGTATTGGCAATGATACTGCTCCCTTCTTCATTTCCGAGCTCAGCGACGTTAAGCGTTCATTATTAGCCTTGACAGTCTTAGCCTGTTCGGATAGAAGTGAGGTTTGATTTCCCATGGTTTTTTCCAAAAGATTAACCCTATCTTGGAGAATTTCGATGGGCCCAGTTCGTGTCGGACTGCTATCAGCGAGCCTAGCAAGTTCAGTTTTTGTATTAGCGGCCTCTTCTCTGAATGTTTGAAGTTCCCTCTGCAGTTTCTTTATCGTCTCTTCCGATGCAGAAGAGCTGGGGCCATTTGGTGATAAAAGTCCCCATTTAGTCACCAGATCCCTTTCTATTCGGCTGCAATTCGACAAATGCTGCTTTATGGTATCGTCCATCCGAGTCATGTCGTCACTCTCATCATTGCTGGTCTGCTGAAAGAAAGCCGCAGTTGAAGGAAAGTTCGTATGGGCCTTTGCCTTTTTCAATAGACCTTCCGTCATCTCTTTCTTCTTCTGCAATCTTTCTTTCTCTGACCTGCTGACGGCCGTAGCAACGGCGGCTTGCACCAGCTCTGAGATTGACTGAATAAACAATCCATCACGACAATTATCCTGCTCCTCGACCGGCTTGGGAGGTTCGTTCGGCGGAGGTAAAACGGCGGGTTTGGGTGTGCTAGGTGATCCAAGCGAGAGCGAGCTTTGTTTTTCCAAGGACGGTTTTTTAATCGGCGGGAGTATATTGAATCTGGCTAGTCGACTGGCTAGACGTGGATCGCGCGTGGATGGATTATCGAGGTCTATTTTATCCGACATGGTAGGAGATTATTGTATCGATGGGCGAAAGGTGCACATCATTTAGCAGCCGTTCCTGATCCTGACTGGGTTTATGACAGATAAAACTGTTCCCAATCAGCAACAGCGATGCAGACCAACTAAACAAGTGGTCAATATCAAAGCGACAAACGATTCTCCGCTCAGAGTATTGAATTGGCGATTGCGCGCACGCGCGTGCGGGAAGATATGCGGAGGTATTGCACTCGACAATGAGATGGAACTTCGGCAATCAATGTAGCAACGGAAAGGCGAGAGAGATGGGAGCAGAGATCTGTCCTGAGATTTCGACTTTACATGTAAACGGAGAATTGAAAGAAAAATTTCTCCAAGGGCAAACGAGCAAACGGACAATCTTGTAGTGGGCGAACGCTTATTCTGCCGGGCGGTGAGCAACTTTTGGGTTTCTCTTTCGCAGAGCTGTTTCTCTCACCTCCGCGACGTTGTCTTTTGCTGCACTCAATCCAGTGCTTTTCGTCTCAATTACGGTCTTTTTTGCAGGTTCAGGGATTTACCATGGCTGCGGTGAGCTTTCACTTCTTTTGTTTGCGATTCTCGTCTCATTGCTGATTCCTATCAAGCCAATTTCCACCGTCGCGGAGAGCAAGGAGCTCCGCGGACTCAACCTCATCGCTGCCCATTCGCATATCCGAGGTCTTGGTGTCGATGCAGACTCTTTACAACCGAGAACGTCCTCACAGGGACTCGTTGGCCAGGAGAAGGCACGGAAGGCTGCTGCGGTGATTCTGCAGATGGTGAAGGAAGGGAAGATTGCTGGGCGAGCCGTGTTGATCGCAGGACCTCCCAGCACCGGAAAGACAGCTATCGCTATGGGCATGGCACAGTCGCTTGGACCTGATGTGCCGTTCACAATGCTTGCTTCCTCGGAGATTTTCTCAATGGAGATGTCCAAGACAGAGGCACTTACGCAGGCATTCCGGAAGTCGATCGGTGTCCGCATCAAGGAAGAGAGCGAAATCATCGAGGGTGAAGTTGTGGAAATCCAAATTGATCGGAGCGTTACTGGCGTAGGTGCACACCGTCACATGTTTGTACGATGAAAGCGGCTAATTCTGATTTGTTTATTCGATGAAAAGGGCCACAAACAAGGCAAACTTACCATCAAGACCACCGATATGGAGACCATTTACGACATGGGAACGAAAATGATCGATTCGATGACCAAAGAGCGTGTGATGGCTGGAGATGTTATCTCCATCGACAAGTCCTCGGGGAAGATCACAAAATTGGGTCGCTCGTACGCTCGTTCTCGGGATTATGATGCGATGGGCGCCGATACCAAATTTGTCCAATGTCCCGAGGGTGAACTGCAAGTCCGCAAGGAGATTGTCCACACCGTGAGCCTCCATGAGATCGATGTCATCAACTCCCGGACACAGGGCTTCCTGGCACTATTCTCGGGTGACACAGGTGAGATCCGGAGCGAGGTTAGGGACCAAATCAACACCAAGGTGGCCGAGTGGAAGGAAGAAGGCAAAGCAGAGATTATTCCGGGCGTGTTGTTCATTGACGAGGTGCATATGCTGGACATTGAGTGCTTCTCTTACGTCAACCGTGCATTAGAGGCGGAACTCGCTCCTATTGTTATCATGGCCAGCAACCGTGGCCATGCCCGGATCCGTGGCACAACATACAATTCACCCCACGGGCTCCCTCTCGACTTCCTTGACCGTGTCGTGATTGTGAGCACGCAGTCTTACTCTGCCGAGGAGCTCCGGCAGATTTTGGCTATTCGTGCCCAAGAGGAAGAAATTGACCTCTCCCCCGACGCTCTCGCACTCCTGACTAAGATTGGCGAGGAGTCGGGCCTACGGTACGCGAGCCATATCATCACCACTTCCAATCTCCTTAGCCAAAAGAGAAAGGCGAAGGAGGTTAGCATCGATGATGTGCAGCGCAGCTTCCGGTTGTTCTTCGACCCCAACCGGAGTATCAAGTTTGTGAGTCAGTTTGAACAAAGATTCATTAGTGATCAAGGCAACGTGGACTTTTCTACTGCTAATGGAGGAGATGCTATGGAGATCTCCTAGATGTTCACTTAACCTACCTTTTGCATTTCAAGGAAAGAAAAACGCGATAATTTCCTGATTGTTTTCTGTTTATTCATGTTCGTCCTTCTATGGCATCGAGTTATGTATGGTAAAGGCTGGCGCTTTCTGAGAATTTTTACGGGGTAATTGACACAAGATCACGAATTGGATTTCAAATAGACCCGAGGAATAACGATGTGCTTGGTATATCAGAAAATTAGTAGAATAATGTACACGTCGCGAATTTCATGGGCTATGAGAAAGTAACGTCTTGTCTCCATTCGCCAGTGTCGCCCACTTCCCGGAACTCGACACCTTCACCAAAATACCCTGCGCCCTTCCATGACTCCATCATGGCACTAACATATGGCCCGTGAATGTTGCCTCCATCACGAGCATCAGCCCAGCGGAATTCCCACATAACTGGCTCTTGCTCGCCAGCACCATTCCCTGTTTCTGTAGGTTCCGTGGGATCAACCCAATCCTCGCCTGTCTCGCGCTTATATTGCCTCGTAAGCAGTTCACGTTCTGCATTGTAGATTTCTGCCTGTCCCCTGGTCATGAGAACGTCGGCAGCACCGGTGATGGCTTCGATTGTCTGCTTGCAAACGGCCTCGTTAGGGTCGTCTTCTGTCATTGCGATATCTTCAGCTGCGGTTCTGTTTTGTTTCTTCTTGTTCCGTTGTTTGTTTTGTTGCCATTTCGGCTTTCTTTGCACGCCTTTGCCTATTCTCGCCAGGGCCTCGAGAATCGTCTCTCCACGTTGAAGATGCATGATGATGGTTTTCAGGACGTCGCCTGTTAGGATGCTATCGTCTTGCCGGTCTCGTTCTCTCCGCTCAGCTTCTCGTTTCTCTGCGGCCTCCTTTGCGCTTTTCATATCCTTCTTTGACACGCCTTCAAGCCAAGAGTCATAAACAGCATCGGGGTCCGCCGCTTTTCGAATGTAATTTCCTTGATCGTCGAACTTGCCCTCCTCCTGTTCATTGCGCATGTTGAACGCATCCAATAAAGGCGCATTCTTTTTCTTCCCACCGGCTCCTATTTCTTCGTCCAATTCCTCATCCACCTTTGCGCGGTCTTCCTCTGGAACATCTTCCTCGCTTTCTTCGTCTTCGTCGACCTCACCATGGCCCTTGCTCAGATCTGCGTGCAAGGCATGTCCACCGCGCGAAGATGAGACTTGTCCCTGAATCTCATCATCTTGTAAGAACCGCACATTCTTCTTATTCTTCCGCATAGCCTCGTCCGCATCGATTTCTTCAGCCCCGAAATCTTCCTGCAACTCTGCGAACATATCATCGTCATCTGCATCGTGCTTTTTCCTCTGATTCTCAGGTTTCTTCTCAATGCGCGCCGAGAACCCTTCGTTGTCACTGTCCGAGTCATATCCGTCGAGGTTAACTGCTTTCCGGCGCACTTGTTGTCCGCGGCGGCCGATTTCGTCTGCGTCCAAGACTGCATCATCCTCGAGCGCATCGGGAGCTAGTGCTGAGGGGTTGCGGAGGTCGAATCGGGGCTTCTTGTGAGATGCTGGGCCATTGGGGTCGTCTTCGTCGTGGTGGTGGGTGCGGGTGAAGTCTTCACCTGCCCGCTTGGGGCGCGCGGAGGACATTTATGTGGCTGGGAATGAACAATAGCAAGACTTGTAGTTCTACAGCTGCGGTATCTGACAGCCACAAAGCTGATAGCTTAAAGAACCTGGTGAGAAAAATTGAGCTGAAAACTCACAGTAATGTTGTCTTGGTCTGGGGTCGGGTCGGAAAAATGCGTGCGGAGCCTACTTGCGTCACCGCGGGCGATAAGACAGCGGTTGGCTGTTCTTCCTTAACGGCATTTTCAGGAATTCGTTCTCCGTTACTTATATACAGATTTATTCTGCTTCAGAAACAAAATCTTCATTCCTAGAGCGTCAGCGGAATCTGACTTATTGCCACCACCACAGCTCAATATGGTCTGTTCACACCACATCCAGGATCAAGACTCGGAGCTAACCTCTGCAGTTTCGCTATGATGATATGGACATTGGCTCCTCCATGCTTCGAGGTGCTAACCGTCGCTTCGATGAGTACTACCGCTGCTACCCCGTCGCAATGATGCCCGGGCCCGAGAGAGAGAACGTCAACCATGGCGGCAAGGTCATCATGCCTCCGAGCGCCCTGGACAAGTTGACTCGCCTTCATATCACATATCCAATGATGTTCGAGCTCCATAATGGTGCGAGGGAGCTGATGACACATGCTGGTGTGCTGGAGTTTATTGCTGAGGAGGGGAAGATCTACTTGCCATACTGGGTAGGCTCAGTATTCTCGACCCATTTCTGTGACTGTGCTGACTTACGTGATGCTATCTAGTTGATGCAGCGATTACTTCTCGAACCCGGTGATCTTCTCCAGATCAAATCCACCGACCTCCCACCCGGCCAATTCATCAAACTTCAAGCCCAGTCAACCGCCTTCCTTGACATCAGCGATCCTAAAGCAGTCCTCGAAAATGCCTTCCGCAACTTCTCTTGTCTTACCAAGGGTGATGTTTTCACCTTCGCCTACAACGACCAAGTATACGAAATGGCTGTTTTGGAGACCAAGCCTGACGGGAAAAGCGCCGTATCCGTTCTGGAAACAGATTTGGAGGTCGATTTTGCACCGCCTGTTGGGTATGAAGAGCTTCAGAAGCCCAGCGGAACAAGTACCCCTCGCAGTGGCATGAGCGGAAAGCTCCCATCTGGTGGCCTACTTCATCCCCAAGGTACGATGGCACAATCGATCAACTATGCTGCCATTGCGCCAGAGTCCACCGAAGCCGCCGCAGGCGCTAAGGCAGTCTCGTCGAACTTCCTTTCAGGAGGTCACCGTCTGAATGCGAAGAAGGGTAGCAAAACTCCGACACCACAACCTTCCACACCTGCTCCGGGGACATCGAATTCTCAGCATCCCCCGCCAGCTCGCAGAACAAATGGGCCTCAGCCCTTACGACTGCCACCCAATCAACTGTTCTTCGGCTATGCGATCAAGCCTGTGAAAAAGCGTGATGATAAGGGACAGGTTGTAGAGGAAGAGGAGAAACCCCGATTCCAAGGAGCCGGTCAGACACTGCGTGGAAAAAAGAAAGACACCGGACGCTCTGAAACACCTGCGTCAGGAAGCTGAACGGACAAGCTATAGGTAACGAATATAATCAAATGTCATGGGATTATGTGGGCTTTGCAATCATCATTTTCTTAGACGGGTTTTTCGGATTGATTCTTCTTCCCTTGCCTATACTTTTACATAGATAGGCCAATATTAGGGTCGGCACACTGTTTAGGAGCATAGCGAGACTCGGCCGGCGTTCAATGGGAATTCACTTCGTGTATCTCATGTTTCGACACTATATTAAGCCATATCTGCACCATTAGAGAAGCTAGTGAATGTGGAAATGTAGCGTTTGAATTCAGGTCAATGACCATTCGAACATCCTGCCTTCTTCCCTCTTGTACCTGTGAAAATTACGTTTGATTTTCTTTAAGAGCACATAGAATCATAGATTTTAAAATATAGAATGCCGTACAGATTCTGGTCTTTCTGCCGATGATCTTTTTTGCATCTTTGCCCAACTAAACTACACACGACTACATCATATTCCGGCTTTTTATTTGAGGAACTTTCTTGGGCCTATTTGCTACTTTTCTTCAGCGTACTTACGACTACAGATCCATATCCTATCCCTATGGACTCAATCGCTTCTCGTAACATCTTTATCTTCAATGTTAGCACCGGTGCCTTATTGGGAGGCGTACGACAAAACCGTCCCCTCACCGAGGCGAATTCTTTGTTTATGCTTAGTCGAGTCTTGCCGATTACTGCATTCCCATTCAAGTCATACAGAGAACATCAGGTCGGGTGATATCATCAACCGATGGCTCCCCTCAAGAAGGAGAGTTCGACGTTTAGTGTGAGAGCAAGTATTCTCCAAAGATGCAACGATGGAATACTAACTACTCTACATAGGCCAGATCCGCATGGCCGATGAAACCTTTCTTCAGAGAGTGATGTCCTATGGCCGGAGCGATAGAGTCAACGAGTTCAGAAATGGTATACGAGGTCGCGATGACAGATGCACCGTGTCGGGGACGGTCAACAGGAATGTCCCGATTACCTGGAGTGGCTTTGAGGTCGTCCACTTTTTCCCAGTTGAACAAGAAAGCGTTTGGATCGATATTTATTTACGGACATAAGTCACCGATGCGTCTGCATAAACTCACTGCAAAATGGTTTACTCATAAAGGGAGACATATAAAAATTTCGACAACTATCTGATCTTGATCAACCTAGACGTAAGTTATTTCTGTTCTAATCCCCCTTCGACTCGCTTATACATTCCTCTAAAGGATGGTTGGAAGATCATTACTTTTGGTTTCGATCCCTTCGGCGTTGACGGCCGCATGCTGGACCCGGTCTGCCGAAAGCTGGATGACTCTCGTCATGTGTCATGAGAACTACTTAGATGATATTATAGACAGAGAATCTTTACAAACATGAGGGGAGAGGGAGAACCGATCTGGAAGCATGATTTTCCCCCGGCTGCGATATGATGGGCAAGTTGATGGCGGATCCTAATCCTGGGGAGAGATTGGAGTTGGAGTTTGCGGTGAGATTAAATCCAGACGATGCAGGCTGAGGTTCTGAGTATCATCGGTGTGTGCGGATGGTAGAGATGATCATTTGTCATTCCTAGCTTGTATGGCTGGCTACTATACGGGCCAAGGAATACATATTTATAATTTACCGGCCACAGCTAGGACATGGAATTGGTATGAGGTTTAAAAAAGACAACGACAATGATCTAAAGCCCAGTTATTTGCTCTTTCGTGGTAATAAACGCTTGTCTAGGACATTGGCCTATACACAAACCCTTCAAATTCCTTATATGCCCTCTCAAGATCATCATTGACAATGATTTTATCATAGACGCCCGGCGTGTTCGCATACTCCAGCTCAATCCTAGCTTAGTTTAACCTCTTCTGTAGATCGTTCTCATTTTCAGTGCCACGACCCCTAAGTCGCGTCTCGAGTTCCTCAAAGCTTGACGGTTTGATAAAGACATAGCGTGCATCAATACCAGAGTCTGCCTTCAAATTTTTGACGCCATTCATATCAATATCCAGTACAACTATCAGTCCTTTTGCCGTCTGGTCTGTGATAGTCTGTTTGCTAGTTCCGTATTGATGGCCACCAAAAACTTCGTGTTCGACGAATGCATGTTGAGAGACAAGATAGGAAAAAGCATCAAGGGGGACGAAGTAGTAGTTCACTCCCTCGACTTCACCCGGGCGTGGGTTACGCGTGGTGCGGGATACGCTAAATGTGAAGGTGCCAGGGTGTGAGTCAAGGAGTTTCTGGGAGAGTGTTCCTTTGCCGACGCCTGAGGGACTGGATATGACTATAGGTCGGCGGTCCCGGGGCGCTTCTTGGTGTCAGTAGTTATTGCTTTAGGCTTTGGGGGAGGTAGTGCCTACTAGTATTAGGTGCCATTTTGACAGTGTCCTGGAATTACTTAGAGTTTGGCGGGGTTAATGATATGATAATCCCCGGACATCGTTAGTGTTGCACTTAATATAGAACGCCAGGGACACTGGTTCTTCCGTATTCCGGTCCTTTAATAAATGGTACTGGACTTCAGCTCCTGAACCTGGCAGAAGTCAATATGTGTACGAGAAGAGGGCTGTCTTCTGGTGAGTTGCACTACTCTACCTTCTCTTCTTACCTGAATGCTCGCGAATCAATTCGGATATCTGCTTCCAATCACCGGTAGAGCATAACATGCATTTTTACCATGTCGAAAAAGAGCAACAAGACAAAAGCTATATGATATGGGTTCGTTTTCTGCTAAAAGAAATCCTGAGTAACTGGCAATGGGCCTTGTCAACAAACGTCGCCAGGGAAACATGAGAGCAAAAGACGCTCGCCGGTTGAAGAATGGCACAATCAACTTATGCTACTAAATCAGGTGTGAGGACGGTTTTGAAGCAATCATATGGCTCGCTGCGCTGAAAAGAGCGATATTTCGCACCGGAAATGTCCAGAACGAAGTGGCCGTGATGAACTATCGCGCCAGAATACCTCAATCCCAGTATCTGAAGTTTTAGCTCTGGTAACTATGGAACAGTTCTTTGGTGATGAATTGTTCTGAGTGTGTCTTGCAGCAAGGTCCAATTCCATGTTCGATGAGGTTTACTGGACCTTTATTGACCCCGAGTACTACGGGCCACTTATGTCTATCGAAGAGCTTGCTGGGTTCCTGGGTGAGAAAGAACGCCAGGCTCTTGAGAACCGGTTGGTTTTTCGGATCGAGCAAGCAAAAATGCCACAGCTCGCGCAATGTTATACGCCAGACAAGTTGGTGGATCTTTAGCGTTCTGTGCTGTTTCTTTTGAGGGCTACTACTATGCAGTTAGGTTAGGGTCGTTTTGTTTATATCATCTCCGAAGAGCCTCGTACATCCTTTACATACTCTACCGTTTGATTATATCGAAGCAATGTTTCTTTAGTTTCTCCTTTTAGGCTCTCATTATCCTAACGGTAACGGTCAAGGTAGGTCGTGGAGTAGTATATAATTAAGTAGCCACAACTAGAACATAGTGTCCGAATCAGACTTTGTCCCTCTTGAACTATAGATCTACTAATTACTCAAGATAGTGATTGCCTTGTAGTTCTTTATTTTAAAAATTGTCTAGCAGCCAACGGTGTAAAGTTATTTATAGTGATGTCCTTGCGCGACGGAGGTATTAATGCCTCAGGCACCATAAAACCGCCAGGGGTTAGGGGGCGGTTTCTATATTAACCGGAGGGAAGGTGCGACTATCGTGCTTTGCTCAAGAACTCCTTCATACTCCGAGTAGCTCTAATTACTGCATTGGGATACCCTAAGAGGTGATACCTCGTTACATTCTTTTTATTACCCTATTAAACCCAGTCCCTCGTTATCAAATTTCATTATGGCAGGTAAACCCTTGGACGTGCAGCATCCTTTGGCATCCTTTTTCCGGCTCTCCCCTTCTGTATACCTTCAGGAGCCAGATGAAACCGTCAAATATAAGGGGCAATATCCAAAGACGATCGTTCTCGCTTTCTGGATGAACGCTCCTCCACGAGCATTGGCCAAATACGTTCTCGAATATAGACGCCTGGCACCTGCAGCCAAGATCATCTTTATCCTGAGCTCCTCTAATGACTTTCTTTTTGGTGCCACGAAAGATGCTCAGCAGACCCGGGTAATGCCGGCTGTCGAAGCCATTCGGGCCTCTTCGTCCCCCGGAGACCCAGTGTTTCTGCACATGTTCTCTAACGGAGGAGTCTCCTCGACGACAAATATGCTGACGGCATATGAAGAGTTGACAGGCAACCCGTTGCGTGTTGCGTCAATGATCTTTGACAGCGCACCCGGAACAACAACCGTCAGCGGCGTCATGAAAGCCTTTTCGTTCGCCTTTCCAGGAATGTTGATCCTGCGATTTCTCCTCAAACTTGCCTTATATGCGTTCCTATTTCTAAATTCAATTTTCCGAAGATTCACCGGCACGAAAGACGCTATCACCACGGCCCGGGATGCAATGAATGATAGCCGTATACTGCACGGTATCGATCCGAAAGGCAGACCCAGAAGGTGCTATATCTATTCAGACGCCGATGATTTGGTGGAATGGAGAGACGTGGAGAGACATGCCTATCAGGCAAAGTCTATGGGGTGTTATGTGCGTCGCGAGAAGTTCATCGGTTCCCCTCATGTGAGCCATATGAGGGCTGATCCCGAGCGGTATTGGGGCATCGTACAGAAGTACCTGTTCACCAGGGCATGAGTGCTTATTCACAACAAAATCATAAAGCAAGCCCAATTTTTCTCGATAGTTTTACGGAATTTGATCCCTTAGTTCATCTATATTCTGCAATTGTGATCTCATGGTTCCCGCGTTTCTGGTCCGCCAGTATACTTCGGAAGCGACCTCCGCGATTCTTTCAAAACAGATTTGACATTACATGGCTCGTTCTACTTTAGCACTGGTGTCTGTAAGGGCATGTTTGTTCCTGGGCCGTTCCTTCCGGAATGGCTTATTTCATATTTACCTCTTCCGTGAATTAAGGCACCCCTGGCTCATCGCCGTGGACTCCGGACATGACCATTGATGAAGTCCATATGTCGATGTTCTTCTCTTTTCAACCTTGCTATCCCTTCTCTCACATCAGATCTTTCGCGCGGAAGACTTCTGGCCACAATAAGCGCAATAATCATCTCAAGGAGCCTTAACGCCGCAACTCTCACGAATCAATTACCCATCAGTTTGGAGATTCGTTGGCTTTGGTGAGTTGTTGTTTTTCTTAACCATTATCCCTAGTCTACCCCATGTTCCAGGACTAACCGCGTTCAATATAGTGGTCATCATGTTTCAACAATCGTTCAAGGAGCAAACCCCTATGAATGACCCTGATGTACAGGATAACCCATTCCTGCGGCCTGGATTTGGATTGCCATTGGATTTTGCACCGATGCAACAGAATGTATACGGCATCCATAACAGGAGTTTATTCCCAAACGCCAATGATGACCGTGACATCAAAGAAGGAAATGCAGAGTATGTCCAGGCATTCATCATTTCAGGCTGCGTTCTACAGGGATCTTTTTTGTTGACATAAAATCCAGTCAACCTCTTCAGACACTTCGCGAGTTCAACATGTTGAGAATAATGGAAGGAATCACGGATACGCCCGAATGGTACAAAAGGGTTTGTTGGTGAATCACCACTGATGCTGACCTTAACTTGCTGATCAAATTAGATCCATGAATATGATGTTGCGGAAGCATGGAAGAAGGACGCAATGGAGAAGGAGCCAGATATCACCCAGAATATGGCGAATTGGATCATCGACGAGCTCCGATTCAAGTCCGCCCTCTATGAACACAGCGGTGCAATCGCCCTGTATAATGGGGATGTCACCAAGTCCGACATCAACGTAGATGATGACTTCCGCCTCAGACTCTTGAACGCCGTCAATCGCCTTCAGGATGTTCCGCAGGAAATGCGGTTTTACAACCCCGGGACTGGTTATAAACAAGAAGACCTTGTCCCTGTGGCATTCTGCTGTCTGATCTATGGCCGATCTCGCGCTCTGCCGGACAAGATCATCGGTGTTGAGGACTCGCTGAAATATATCGGCCAGGGAGAAATAATTCCCGTTCCTGAAGATACCGGGATTACTAGAGAGGATATCACAACAAGGGTTGCGACCCAAGTTGACATCGCGACCAGACCGTACAGTCGGCGATTCCAAATGCTTCCGTTCGAGATGAACTTGGGAGAGGATGGCAAATGGCACATTACGAGCTACATTAACAACGTGCATCCCAACAAACACAGCGAACTATACGAGCTCATCGAGGAGTTGTTTAACAAAGTGACCGACCAACTCGAGATCACACTAACACCCCTGAAGGATATGCTTCATTCACGAGCACGGATCGAATACAGAAAAGCAGAGTACTATCCTCTGCCGAAGGAGGTAGAGGAACAGACTCCGAAACCCGGTGAAAGGGAAGCCGAAATCGAGTTCGAGGACCGTCTGCAGAGTTGGCGTATGGCAAACTTGAAGGCCGTCCAGCCTGATTGTGGAAAATTTATTCCTTGGGCAGTTCCTCAGTGGATGATGAACAATATACCCATGGACTTGTCAACGCCTCTTCGGGTTGAGCAAGAAGTTCTCCTTGCTAAGGACTACGCGAAGCATGGCCTTCAGTTAATTGTACGGATTTTCAATATCCACTTGTCGCCTGATAAGCCGGCATTTGAATCCGGATGGCATGGCGCAGGCCAGATGGTATCCGCTCCCCCTATCCTCCTCCTTCCCTTTGTTCATACGTTAACGATTCCAGAACGACCATGTCATCGCCTCAGCCTTCGTCACCATCGACCTCGACAACGTCACCATCCCATTAATGGCCTTCCGTCACCTCGCCGAAACAGCCACCCTCGGTGAGGTCGAACACAACCCCGCAGACACCGTCTGGCTTAAACAAGTCTTCGGCCTGAGCCCCGGCGACGCAGCAATCCAAGAACCCGGCAAGATCCGCTGCTTCATCAACCGCATGGTCATGTTCCCGAGCACCGTGCAGCATCGGTACGAAGCGATGGAGCTGATCGACAACAGCAGGACCGGCACCGTGAAGGCGTTTGCGTTTTTCCTCGTCGATCCGAATATTCGCATTACGTCGACTGCTAATGTGCCTCCGCAGCGGCTAGATTGGGCGTTCCAGGGGGCTGATTATGATGAATTTTTGAATTTGAATATCTCGTTGGATAAGTTGTCTATGGGATTCCAGAGCCAGTCGAACTTGCCGTTTTCGATGAGTGAGGCGAAGAGATGGCATGCTCAGGCTCTTAAAGAGGTTATTGAGTTTACCAAGTATACTGATGTTGCTTGGGAATCGAAGAAGGTGAATATTTAACTCCCACTGTGTTCTTGACAGATAAATATGGATGTGGAAGCTGGGATAAATTGCCTGTGATTATCAGTTGTCTTTGTTGGGTTCTGCCTATTAGGGTTCGTATAACACGAGTGTTCACCATGTTGGAATCAAATGTCAATTCTATCTAGTCAACCAGATCGCCGCCAATGCAAGGATATATACAAACCAGCGCCAAAATCACGCTATGCTATTTTATTTTTTGTAACCGGGGAAAGACTACCGCCCCTTGGACTCAGGAAACTCATCCTCCAACTTCAACCGCGCCGTGACATTCATACTCATCAATTCCTGAATCAACAGCTTTGCCGCATATGGAATTGCCATTTTCACCACCCCCCGCGACGACTTACACCGCTGACACCAGTTTAAGTACCCCATGAACCCACACGTCTCACAGACGTCGATCTCATGGCGATCGGACGAGATCATCAACCGCTCGAGAAGCAGTTGGGATGTTCCGTACGCAATGAGACAATCACGTTCCATTTCTCCTAGACGCAGACCACCATCTCGCGAACGACCTTCGGTGGGTTGCCGGGTGAGCATTGCGCGGGGACCGCGGGCACGAGAGTGCATTTTGTCTTGGACCATGTGCTTTAGTTTTTGGTAGTAGATTGGCCCTGTAAACACATAAAACGGAAGGGCCTCGCCTGTAATACCAGAGGTCAGGTATTCCTTTCCACCGTAACTGAAGCCCTTTTCAACGAGGATGCGGGATGTTTCTTCGACTGGTGTTCCGCCAAAACATGTGCCGTAGCCGTGGTGGCCGGCTAGCACACCTGCCTTTCCGGCGACGAGTTCGAGCATTTTCCCGACTGTCATGCGGGAGGGGAAACCGTGTGGGTTCATAATGATGTCTGGGTTGATGCCCGAGTCTGTGAAGGGCATGTCGGATTGGTCGGCGATGATACCTACAACACCCTTTTGACCGTGGCGGGAAGAGAATTTGTCTCCGACTTCTGGGCGACGGGTTTGCCGGGTGAGCACCTTGATAAGTTGGTTTTCGCCTTCTGTGGCCGAGACCATGACCTTGTCGATGTGTGCGGGGTCGGGCAGTTTGTAGGTCATTGGGGTCGGTTGGAAGCTGACGGGGCGGCCTAGGTCGGAGCCTGTGATGCCCGAGGAGTGCGCTTGATCTGGGGTGGATTTGTTGATATAGACTTCGCCTGCATTGACTGCTTCGCCGACCGCGGCGAGACCGTCGTTTTGGAGGAGAGCGTGTTTGCGGATGGGCGCATCGTTCTCGTACTGTGGGGGGTCGAGACGGTCCTTTGTACCGTTGGAGTAACTCTTCAGATTTGTTACGTATTTGCGGAAGACCTGGCAACGTCCGAAGCCACGGTCGACGGAACCCTTGTTCAGGACGAGGGCATCTTCAATATCATAACCAGAGTAACTCATGACTGCTACCATGGCGTTTTGACCGGCGGGGAGGTGGTCGTATTTTGTCAGTTCGATTGTCCGCGACTTGACCATTGGTTTCTGGGGGTACACCATGAGGTAGAGGATTGAGTCGATGCGGAGGAACTGGTTCGAGGCTATAGCGCCAATAGCTTGTTTACCCATTGCACATTGGTAAGTGTTACGCGGGGACTGGTTGTGATGCGGGTAAGGAATTAGACCGGCGACTGCTCCAAGGACGGTGAACGGTTCGATTTCGAGATGTGTCGTGGTCTCGCTGATGTCTTTTTCGTAAATGGCAATGAGCGAGTCGTTTTCCTCGTTCACGTCCAAATATTCCACCAAGCCCTGCGCGAGGAAGTCGTCGAATTGCATCGTTCCATCACGGAGTTTCTCAAGGTGATGCGCCGTGACTTTGGACTTGCCATTCTCGACGACGATGAGAGGCCTGCAAATCCGGCCATCATCTGTTGCTATATGCACCGCCCGCTGGTGGTGGTTGATGAAAATACTGACAAACTCAGAGATTCTGCCCATTCGGCGCAGTCGTCGGAAGGCGTCGAGGAAGTACTTCGGACGCCGTGTGAGTGCCGTCGGCGTACCGTTGATTGAAATCGTATAGCAACCGGGAGCATACAACTCCTTACCACCGATAGTTTGGATATCCTCCGCACCAAGCATGAAGATCAAGTTCCGCACAGGACCCTCTTCGTCGTTGGTCGTGATGTGAGTCATAAGAGCCAAATTCTTGACCAAACCACACGCTTCACCTTCGGGCGTATCTGCCGGACATAACATACCGAACTGTGACGGTTGAAGCGCTCTGGGACCGCTGACCTTTCTTGTCTTTTCGAACTGACTGCTGATACGGGTCATCATACCCAGTGCCGCAATGTAACTCAATCTGCTTAGAACGTGGGTGACACCAGCACGCTCCATACGGAAACGCTTCAAACTCCAGTTACCCGTGGAAATTGCACGGTTCATTCCTTGGGTGATGTGATTACCGTGCATACTCATGACACTCCAGGCATCAAATTGCTCTGCTCGGTTGCGCTTGTTCAAGACCTTGTCGATGTTCATTTTGATATCAAAGCAGAACTTCTTGAACAGATCTTCAAACAGCAAAGCCAGCAACTGACCAGCCAGTTCCAGTCGCTTATTACCCAGGTAGTCACGGTCATCTACCAGAGTGTCATCGTTCTTGGCCATCAGCACACGACGTGCCATGTGCGCCACATACAGGGCCTTGGGGCGGAAGTTCATGTTCTTAACTTCGATATGCGAAATTATAACAGATGCGATGGCCTCAACTGCCTCCTGAACATGGGTTCGACGGTATGACATTTGCTTCCTGTTAATCTTGATTCGCGCGCCGATCCACTCGAGAGCTTGCTGTTGCGTGTGGATGCCCAGTTTAATCGCCTCTTCAAAGTTGATGGCGAAATCTTCCTGGTACACTTTATCAACACCAGCGACGAGAAGCATCATCTCTTTGTCCGTGTGGATACCCATTGCCTTGAGAAGAATAACGATTGGAATATCTTCATTCAGGACGTTGTGCTTAACGACAAGCTTCTCTTTCTTGAAGACGACATAACTTTTAGACTTTCGCTCGTTCGATGAACTGTGCACTGTTAGCAAATGGGAGTCCTCTTCCAAAAAAAAAAAAAAAAAAAAAAAAAAAAAAAAAAAAAAAAAAAAAAAGCTCACCTGGTAACAGAAGCCTGCACAATCTCCTTCTTCGCATCCGTCTCAACAATGATACGGTTCTTACTCAACTGCTCCTGCACGAGAATAACCTTCTCCGTACCGTTGACAATGAAATAACCACCCGGGTCAAGCGGACATTCATTAAGCACAGTCATCTCCGACGGCGTTTTGTTCGCCAACACACACTTCGAACTCCGAAGCATGACAGGCATTCGACCAATCGAGACACCCCGCTTAATAACCCTTTGTCTACCACGGACATATTCAAAATCAACGCGAATCGGCGCAGCATAAGTAGTATCACGAAGTCGACATTCCTGGGGCGATACAGTAGACTCGACGTTGAACCCGGCATCCTGCGGCTCGTCTGCGCGTCGCGGAGATCCGAGATAGATATCCGTGAACTTGATGTAGAAGTTATGGTCGACGTCGCTGCGGATCGTGGAACTCGACTCGACGATCTTCTTCAGTTGCACTTCGACGAAGTAGTTGTACGAGTCGATGTGCTGCTTGACCAGCCCCTTCACCTTCAGGAACGCCGGGAGCAGATTCCATTTATCCTTGGCCGTATTGATCGGGTCCGTCAAAGATTTGTTATAGTAAAAAGGCTCGAGCAGCGCATCGAACGGGTCCCGATGGCGATACGGGTAGGGGATGTACGGCTCGTGCTTTTCTGTCGGGCCATCCTGCTGCTGTTGCTCGAGGGCCTGCGCAGACTGTGCTGATGTAGAAGCCGACTTGGATTGCGAGGGTCGCTTTCGTCCTGGCACAGCGTTCCTTGCAGCCTGTTCCAACAGAATCATCGCATGTTAGCTAGTCATCTAAAGGTAGCTGTGCGGAGAACTTTGTCATACCTCTGCGTTTGCGGCTGCGGAAGCCTGGGGCCTCCTGCGAGGGGGCATGGCCGCTGGCGACGTAAATAGTATAGAGTTACAATCTGCAGCGAAGCAACTGGAATCGCTGGTTGAGGGACAGTTGGCGACGGCGAGTGAGCAATTTTTATCTTTTTATCAACGGCCATGGCGGAGGGACAAATTATGTAAGCGGGCTTCCGAATACGGTTAGATTGTCTTTTCTATCAAAGTGTTCACTGTCTATGCAATTTTATTAAGAAGAGGAATTACTTTCGCCAGATTTTGCTTTCCAATAACCTTCCACTTGAACGCCTCCTCAATATCGTCCAAAGACCTCCCCTTGGTCTCCGGCATGAACACCGCACACACAAACACAGTGAGAAGTGTACACCCCGCGAACAGAAAATACGCCCCAAAGCTACTTGTCGATAACAAAATCGGCGTCGTCAATGCAACCAGAAAATTAGTCGCCCAGTTACTCCCGTGCGCAAGACTCGTCGCAGATGCGCGCGTGCGCTGTGGCTGGATCTCAGCCGCGTAGATCTTGATTCCAACCCCCCAGCTAAGGGAGTAGATTACGGCGAAGATATAGATGGAGACTATGACGACCCAGCGGCCGGCGCCGGTAGAGCCGTGCACAGTTTGAGTAGCGTATAGTGCGCCGATTAGGAACATTGTGATGCTAAGCCCGAGCCCGCCGTAGATGATGCTGTGTCGGCGGCCCCATTTGTCGGCCCAGATGAGGGCAGGAATGGTCACGGCGAAGATCACTATGGCAGAGACACCGGAGGCGAAGAAGCTAGCCTCTGAGGAAGCCAGACCAGCTTGTTCGAAGAGGAGGGGGGCGTACTGTCGGACGATTAGTTATGCGTTCTTACGTGTAAAGGAGTAACTTACGTAGAGAACTCCATCAATCCCGCTGAGCTGCTGCATCCCCATGAGGAAAACTGCAAGTGCAGTGCGTGTCCGCACGTCCCGAGAGAACAGATCGAGGAAGCCATGCTTGGTTGATTTTTGAGGCCTTGCAGCCTCAGCATGCTGGCGCTCGAGCTCTGCTTGATGCGTATTCGATCCTGATTCCCGAATCTCCTCGATTTCGACCTTCTCTCGTTCTGCCAGACCAACACCAAGAAGGTCCCAGGTTTCAGCGGCTTCGGACTTTCGGCCGTGGAGGGTCAACCATCGAGGTGAGGGGGTGAGCCACAGATACGTAGCAACAGAGAAGACAGCGGACAAGCAGGCTAGGATGATAAAAGGTGACCGCCATGAGAATGACGATTCGATACGTGAAGTTCCGTAACAAGTGAAGAAACCCGTCACTAAGCCAAGTGTGATGAGCAACTGTGGGCCGGTTGTCAGCGCACCGCGGACGCTGGTCGGAGAAATTTCACAGATATACCTAGAGATGTCAGTTAAACTTCTATCGGTAGAAGATATGTAGACGCACACAACCAATGTCCCCAAATACAGCCCCTCCCCAATCCCCTCGACACACCTCCCTACGATAAACATGGCCAAATGAACGGCGGCAGCTTCCAGAGCAGCCCCGATACCAAATATTAAAGCACCAATGCTAATCCCCGTAGGTCGTCCTAGTTTATCTGCTAGATAGCCCGCGAAAAACGAGGATATCGCAGCGGGAATGAGAATGGACGAGACGATCAGACCGTGGACGGTGGCTGACTGGTTGCCGAATTGGGCGACGAAAGGCTTCATGACGGTGACGGGACCGATGATGCCCGTGTCCATTCTATTAGAGTCAGAGTGTTGCCTTCCAATTGATTATAGTTAGATGCACCCGAAAAGTAGACCACCGCATGAGCAGAGGATGCTGGCAAGGATATACCGGGGCGGTTTTAGATCCATTTTTGTCGATTGTGGAGGAATTGAAGTCGAGTGAGGTACAATTCCTCAATTGAAGATATCCCCAGGTATACGGAGACTCCGGGGATGTTATCGATTTGTAAAGATCAGTCCGTCGCTCAATTTTTTTAGCGATTGTGCGAATTGCTGATAGAAAATCTAACTTGATCGGAGCGGTATTCCCCGATATGTCGAAGATGATCATAAGGATGATTGTTCAGAGGGCCTTATAGCGTCTAGAATTTCTATATAGAACTACACTGTAGAGGACAGTACATCTGATGATATTTACATTAATAAAAGAGTTATGGTTGTAGAGCTGTGCCTGGCAGTAACACAGATGTGTAATTTTCCGCAGCACCATAGAGTAGATTACTTTTTATGGTCCTATGATAATCAGTTACGTAGAACTCGGGCATACAAAGTATATATTGCCTGAAGACCGTATGCCAACAACCGAAGCAGCGAGTCATCTTATCGAACCCCGTGTTCCTACTCCACATGAACATCCGATATGCGTCTGATACGTCCAATTCACCAATGTCACAGGATGAAGCTGCACGCTGTACAAGTAAGTACTCTGTAATGCTCACTTCTGTCGCTGTGCATGTGCCGTGTGCAGCGTGGGATGATATACAGAGCACTGATGCTGATTCTTCCGCAAGGCATACATACATTTACATACGTACTGACCTACATGGCCGTGCGGAGAAGACTACCCACCGCATGGCGTTGTTCATGTAGGTCATAAAGTTTACTCGGGTACGATCATACACCTTATCCGTGCATTCAAATCATCAAACACGCTTGAACCAAGACAAGGGATTCGGTACCCTGGACAATAACAAGTCTCATGTTTGACCGCCATTTGTTTGCCACTGACTCGATGCTGATTAATAGGGACTGAAATGACTGAACGAGGGGAATTGAGTCAAACGGACAGGATAAAAAAAACACTGAATGATGCAATTAGCAGTGGACCGTGCTCTGCTGCTGGCACCAGTGGGGATAATAGAGGAACGAGAATATGGTGAGAGTGACAAGTCAGCCGCGGGCTTTAAAGAGAACATTCCGTCTGCGCCGTCAGTCAGGCATGAAACATTGCAGATTAAACTGGAAGATCATGCAAAAAATTTGGCAAGGTGGCTGGCAGTGATTGGTGTGAGAGGCAAAGACACCGCTTTTTCGCACGGATTGGCAACCATGGGCCAAACAAAGCTAATCTCGGGGGTTCTTCTTCTCGGTTTCTTCGACGTTTCTTATGGAGAACGGAACTGACCCGTTGCGGGACTGAAGGGCTTTTCTTGGGGTCAACCGTGGTTTGACGAACCGTGGACAAAAGATAGCACAGTTTGCGGTAAAATCGGTGGTATAGAATCTGTTGATATTCCAATTGCACATACCCCTGTTGGTCGAGAATCATAGAGGCTACGAGTATGGCATCAGGCACTGTCAGAATGGCCGGATGGCTTACAGCCGTTAGCCTGCGATAGCAAATTAAAACAGACGATCCAGGCACCGGCGGGAGTGACTTGGCCTGTCAGAGATGCATGGAGGCCAGCGCACCATCAGGGCAGGTGTTTGATAGCTTCTTACAAGTCAGTTGTTACTCCGAACTCTGTACAAGTATATTCAAGTCTTAGGATAGTGTTGTGGTAGTAGTACATAGTGGAAGATCAAGAGTACTGTAACTATCGTACTTTACATGGCTTACATAATAACACCGAATCGCGCTCCGAAGATCCATCGATCTAACAGGATATCAATTAATTGATTAGAAAGAAGGAGAAGAAGAAAAGAGACCAATAACCGTATTAAATAGTGTAGTCGATAGTAGTAATATCTGTATTGTAATACGGTATAGATACAGACCCGATCAGCTCAATTCAGCCTCGACTTCCCTCTGGTCTGGTCAATCTCTCCCCGCTCTGTTCTGTCGCTCTCTGGCCATCGCTCGCTCTATCACAATCCCCAATAAGTATCGATTCATCGTCGCATCGTCTCTCGTTTCCGTCCGATTCCTCTTTTATTTTTCTTTTCTCTCTCTCTCTTTTCCCTCCTGCCTTTTCAGCTGTCTCTTCCGCCTGTTAGGCCTCCAATTCTACTCAACAATTCTCCAGCTATTCTTATCCATTAAGCCAACTTTGGATTTCTCTGGTCAATACGAGAATCGGGCTGTACAGAGTACTTGTTCGCTCCTCTGTAAGTGTCAGCGCCTGCTCTCTCTTCTGATTCATCAACTCGGGCTAATCGAGATCTCCGCATGGCTGTTAGGGAACAACATCAACAGCTTGCCTCATATCTGCGAACCGGCCCCCCTTTTTCCTCGTGTCCCTCTGTCGCCCTCCTCCCTGTTTAGGCGAGAAACCTTTCGAGAATAAAGAAAACCGAAGAACAACCAGATCATAGAGCAAGAAATAACACCTTCCGAGGCGTTCATTGTGAGTCCGACTCCCTTTGTCGCAGATCGCCCGCCAGATCATCCGCTGCACTTTGCTTCTGGTCTCCCCTCTCCAGCCCCTCTCACAAACTCCTTACTTGCAACACCTTCCCAGGCGCCCAAAAACATACACAAACTCCCTCTCTTCTACTTTCCCTGTTCTGCAGATAGAGTACAATCGTCAATCGGTTGGCGGTGTGGATGCGTATGTCTATGTGTCGCTGTCTCCTTGGCCGCTTTCTCACCTTCTCTTCCCCCCCTTGTTTCTGTCTCTGATATATTGATGAATTATATATATATATATATCTCGCCTCGTGCTGACTCCTCCCTCTGCATCTTCAGATAGGGTATTCTTCCCTGATCACCCATCATGGCTTTCAAAAGCGGATTGAGTGAGCGCCTCGATGAACTGCGTTTCCCTTCTCCTCGTTCGCCCCCCTCCGAGTCCCCTTACATGGGTTATACGACCATGGCTCCCGCCGGCCATCCCAATATGGCATCGGCCTTTTCGCGCCCGTCGGGCGATGTGCGCGCCAATCTGCACCGCCGTTTCACCACAGATTCCAGCAAGCTGTCCTCGTGGAACCATTTCAGTCAGCCGGGGAATACTCCTCATGTGACAGATCCTCAGGAACTGGTGTCATCGGTAAGTCGCCTTTTTCTCCATTGCATTTTTGCCTTGCAGTCTTGTTTCTTGGCATCGCTCCGTTATTGTAGCTGACCTGTCACTGCAGACAAACAATTCTTACAAAACCCAGCTTGTGAGCTTCCCGTTGTTGATCCAGTGACATTGATTTTTTTTTTCTTTTCTAGCTGTGATCTCATTCTCTTTTCGATACTGACCATCGATTTCTAGTTTGAGAAGAAGCGTCAGCACATTGAATACATGCGCGAACAAAGACGGCGGTTCGAAGAGGACATGAAACTTCTGGACTTGCAGCACGAGAGAGAGAAGCAGGAGATGGACCAGCTAGCACGGGATTTAGCCAAGGCAGGTATCCCAGGCCCTGTCAGTGAACCAACAACTCCGCCAGAGTATCATGACAATGGCTTCTCGGCGGGTTTCTCGCGCCCAACCCGTTTCTCTACCTCCAGCGTTACTTCATCCCCAGGCTTCTTCAACGTCTTTGCCCCATCTAATCAAATGACTTCATCTCCTAACGGCGCACAGACGCCAACCAACCGCTTCTCGGTGCATTCTGTTCCTGGATCTCGAAGAAATTCTGAGAAGGAGGACTTTGGTAACGAGCCGCTGTCCTCTCCTTTCCGCCCTGGACCTACGTAAGTTTCTTATCTCTTTGGCACCCTTCTGTATGACGACATGCTCTTTGGAAGAGGAAAACCAAACACAGATCTGGGCTTGGGATTACCTGCGGCTGAGGCTGGAGTTTCCGCCTATGATTTCCTGGTTTTGCATTCACTTCAAACATCACCCGTCATTTCTTCATTTCTGTTGCTACCATTCACCCACTGACTCTCTTCCAGTATTCACCGTTACTCCATGCCCACCGCAAACTTGTCGCAGTTTCGCGCTAACGCTCCTGCCCCTGGTTTTAACAATCCTCCTGGCCTCGATTCCTTCTCTGCAGCCAAGTATCTGTTCCCCCACGACGACGACAGGGACACCCTTAGGGACGAAGACAGAATCCCCACGCCTGACATCAAAAGTTATCTCAAGTTGACCGAGCCTGACGACAAGTTCCCCACTCTATCTCGCGGAGACGAATCTGGTTTGGTAAGTACTAAAGATCCAGAATATATTTCTCAATCGATCGACCATTAACCTATAAACATAGTTGTCGGCAAACCCGGACGCTTTGGATCTGGCCAACTCGCGTACTCCAAATCCAGAGTCTTGGAACGCTCATAACCGTCACCGTGCCTCGCATCAAAGCATGCCCCAAAGTACGCTCAATATGTTCCGCCTGAACCATCAGCTGAGCAGCCCCTCGGGCGATAACCGCTCTACCGGTGTCAACGCTGCTCGTCATGCTGCCCGGCACTCGCTCGAAGCTAATCTGTTTTATGGCAATGACGACACCCGGGAGAATGCGATATCAACGGCTTCCAGCCGTCCTACTTCCCTGCAGTCATCGTACTCGACCAATGACCTCCCCACTGTCAAGGACAACGATTTTGATCCCGCTATCACGCCACCCAAAGCTCATGCGGACGTGTTTCAAGGCCGCTTCCGCCAGACTAGGGATTCACCCGACCACGAGGATGCCCAGCGGCCGAGCTCACAGTCCTCAACTACCACGCTGCAGGCTAGTGCCGCCCCATTTGGTCCTCAGCTCAACACGACCACTTCCAACCCTATTGTCCCTGGCTCGACCACAGCCGCTCCGTTGGCGAATGTCCCCAATTCGTTTTACGGCTACGGCATGCAACCCTATCTTGGTAACGCCATGCAAGTCAATAACCAGGTTCCCAACTACAATTCCCCTGGCTCCTTCGCGGGTTATGGGCCATACGGTGGCTTCCGGGTCAATGACACCCCGGCCAGGGGTGCTGTTAGCGCGCGGCGAAGTGGGGACGGGGAGTCGTCCCAGCTTTCTCGCTTCTCAAACTTTCCTCTGGAGCACTACCGTGGTGAACTGTACAGCCTGTGCAAGGACCAGCACGGTTGCCGGTATTTGCAGAGAAAACTGGAGGAACGTACCCCTGAGCACATTCAGTTGATCTTTGAAGAGACCCATCCCCACGTTGTCGAGCTGATGACCGATCCTTTTGGAAACTACCTCTGCCAGAAGCTGCTCGAATACTCCAATGATGAGCAGCGCACAGCTTTAATCAACAACGCCGCTCCCGAGCTCGTTAAGATTGCATTGAACCAGCATGGTACGCGTGCGCTGCAGAAGATGATCGAATTCGTTTCGACTCCGGAGCAGACTCGCACCGTTATCCGCTCCCTCGAGAACCACGTTGTGGCATTGGTTCAGGACCTGAACGGAAACCATGTGATCCAGAAGTGCCTGAACCGGCTGTCTGCTGAGGATGCTCAGTTTGTCTATGATGCTGTTGGTGGCAACTGCGTTGTCGTTGGCACCCACCGCCATGGATGCTGCGTTTTGCAGCGTTGTATTGATCATGCTTCGGGAGAGCAGCGTGCTCGCCTGATTGCGCAAATCACGGCCAACGCTTTCTCATTGGTCCAGGATCCGTTTGGAAACTATGTCGTTCAGTACATTCTGGACCTTGCTGAGCCGCACTTCACCGAGCCTCTCTGCCAATCGTTCCGTGGCCATATCCCTGCCCTTTCCAAGCAGAAGTTCAGTTCCAATGTGATCGAGAAGTGCCTGCGGACTGCTGATTCCCAAATGCGTCGTCAATTAATTGAAGAAATGCTCGCCGGAAATGAATTGGAGAGAATGTTGCGTGACTCATTTGCCAACTACGTTGTGCAGACCGCTATGGACTTTTCCGATCCGGAGATGCGCGCCCACGTCGTGGAATCCATCCGCCCAATCCTACCTGCTATCCGCCAGACTCCCCATGGACGTCGCATTGCGGGCAAGATCATGGCCGCTGAAGGTTCAGGAAGGGGCAGTACTGCCACCAGCGGCCAAGTGGCACCCAATGAGATGAACTCAGCTCAGCTTCCTGGACCCTTGCAGGGTGCCCCGAAGCCATTAATGTACCAACAGAACGCTTTCGCACCTCCCAGTCTTGGCCGTCAATTTGGCAACCAGAACTACACCCCGGCCTCGGGCTCAAGCTCTGGTTCCAACGCGTCCTCAGGTGGGGCCAGCGACAGCTCTGGAAGTCTTTACACTACTCCGACGGCGCAGCAGTCGACCGGTAACTATGGGGCTCAGGGCCCACTGTATGCCTATTTCTGATCTCGCTGGCATTGTTCCCTTTCAAGAGCCTTGTCAGCTCCTGTTCCATGTACCCATATTTGAGATGATGCTTACGATCTTCATGACTTCACGGCCAGCTTGACCAATCGTCAGCGAATCGGGGGAACACATTTCGTTTTTTGATACCATCTCGAGGATCCGTTATTCTTATGCAATTTTGCATCTTTTTATTTATTTATTTTTTCTTTCTGGATTACTATTTTTATTTGATGATATGATGCGATACTTGGCAACTGTCTTGTATTCTTCATACTGTTTTGGGTTAGGCTCGCTGTTCGCAATGCCTCTCAGCGACCAAACCTTGGTTTTTTTTTTGTATATGTCGTCTTGCTTAATGTCCAATCCCCTCGACTGTGTTTTTAATTTTCCTCATCTGTGCCGTGTTTCTTTACTTCCCCCCGGCCCCTATCCTCCTGGTGTGTTGTTTGCTTATGTTAATGCCATTCGGAAATCACTTTTTGTATTGCCACGTTGGATTGATGAATGCTTTCCTGGGCTCTTTGGACAGAATGAGGAGGAATGTAATCGGACATCTTTGGGTCACCGTTGATTGTACTATGATTTCCGGAATGATGATTATGGCCCAATTTTCAAACCACTCATTAGGATAGCTGTACTCTACAATTGCATTGCTCTTTTTATTGATGTCAGACTGATTCAGGATAGAGAGTAGTCCAAATACCAGGACATAGTACGGAGTAGTAGTTAACTTGAATATGCCATTGTTCACGATCACGTGATCTAAATCCCGCGCGTCGAGATTCGCGACTCTTTCAACCAACTTTACTGCGGTAATTATTCTTGAGTCACCATATTGAAGCCGTGTATATCGTGTCTTAATGCTTCCTACAGAGGTATCCCGCTCTATTAGCCAACAATGGCCTTGTCGCGAGCTCCAAAGCCGCCAACTCGCCAGTCTTTTCAGCGTAAGCCACCTACAAACTATCCGCCTACAGCCTATCCCTCTGCTTTTGTTCACTTTGACTGACATCTTCGAACGACAATGGCAGCCTCACACCGCTAGCCCATCCACACTAGTCGTCCACGGGATATCCGCAACCTGCAAATCCACCATCGTCCGCGCCGTTGTTTCCACCCTACAAGTTCCGCACGCTATCGTCCGCAGCACAGAGTGCATCACAGGCCGCCATCTCCTAACCAAGATCCTATGGACGACTTTGGAGGCATTGAGCCGGAAGAATGAATGGGAGAAGTTTGGAAAAGGACGATGCGAGCACGTTAGTGCACTTGTGGTGCTACTGGGGGAAATCCTAGCGTCCTCCGAGGATGGGAAGTTCGTGTTAATTCTAGACGGCATTGACAAACAGAGGGAAGCGCCGCAGACGTTGTTGGCTGCGCTGGCGAGACTAGGGGAGGTGATCCCATCGCTCTGTGTGGTGTTGATTTTGAGTTCTACGCCTCGACCACTGTTCTTGCAAGCTGTCGCGGTTCCGCATGTCAGTTTCCCGCCGTATACGCGGAGTGAAGCAACCAGGATAATTTTGAACGCAGATTCGCCGTTTGTCGACGGGTTACCGGTGGAGGTTGTCACTAAGGTATACCCGCAGTTTGTGTCTACGATTTTCGACTCGTTGGTTGGGCCTACGGCGAGCTCGATCCCTGTTTTCCGGTCGATATGCGATAAGCTGTGGCCGCAGTTCGTGGCGCCGATAGTGAACGGTGAGACGCCACCTGGAGGGACTGGAGAATGGGATTTCATGCGGCTGCTCGTTCGGAATCGACCACTGTTCCGACAGCAGGGTGAAGCGGCGCTGGTGCATCATATCGTTCCTGAAGAACCTACGCAGGAGGCTGGGGCGATAGCAAAGCCGTCGTTGAAGGCTGTATCCGCACCATCACCTCTTCCGTCACTACCATACTTTGCAACTCTTATCCTCACATCCGCATACCTGGCTTCGCACATCCCGCAACGTCTCGACACAATCTTCTTCTCGAAATTTTCCTCATCCTCACTATCCGCACGAAACAAGCGCGCCCACCACCGTCGCCGTTTAAAGCTTCTCTCCCGCGCACAGGCAGAAGACAAGAAAGCCAACAACCCCTCGACGCCAGGCAAGGGCAAGCGCCAGAAAACGCGTATCACGAAATCCACCCTCGAATCCGCCTTCGCTAGCTCCTCCGCTACAACATCCGCACCTGGCGGTGCACCGGGCGTAACAGGTCCGTCGACTATCCTCACCGCACGACCCTTCCCACTTGAACGACTTGTTGCGATTTACCACGCCATCGACCCTAACCCACCCGCGAACCCGATTAAAACAGCAGCAGTGTCAGATGCGATATACGCAGAGCTGGCTACATTACGAAGACTACGACTAGTCGTGCCCGCGGGGGCAAGGGATAGCAGTGGCGGAAGTGGCCGTGTTGGTGGAGGACCATCCGGAGCAACGAGTCTGAGCAGTGGGAATACAACAGCCGATGCGGGTGATAAATGGTGCGTGAATGTATCAGGCGATTGGATAGGGGAGGTGGCGAAGGAAGTTGGTGTTGAGGTTGGGGAATGGCTGGCAGGTGGATTAGATTGATATTTCATGTACTTTGATCGCATTAGACCTATATACTGATATTTAATAAACTACCACAACCATTCATCCACCCTATCCCCTGCCGTAACCAGTAGCGCCGGTGCCTGTGGGCCTTTGGCACCGGCATCTCCGTTCTCGAATCGAACGGCTGAAATGGGTTTGGGGTATGTGTACCGGCACACGGATGATGTGAATGGCGAGACTAACTCCCCGTTACGTAGGGAGAAAAGTTGTATTTTGTCTTCGTCAGATACTGCACCCAGGTTAACATAATTAGCCTGGTGAGTAATTGAGGGGGAACGCACCACTGGCCAACAGCCCTAATTCAGTACTGAGGTCATATTCGGGGGCGTAGGGTGGTGAGTAGTCGGGGAAGACGAGGTATGGTTTTGTTGAGATGTTATGGTTGTTTTGGTTATGTTTTCGCTTGTTTGTGTTTCTGGTTTTGTTATGGTGAGGGTGCGTAGGGTTCGAGTTCGGGTTGTGTTGATGAGTTAGCGGAAAGCGTAGGTCGTACATTTGTAGCTTTTAGTCAGTTAGCATCTCTGCACCTCGTTTGTGAATGTCTAGATAAGGTAAGATAGGGAGTATACCGAATTATAACCCCCCACAACAACCCTCCACTCATCAACCCTCTTAATACCCCCCACCGCAACAGCACCAGGATGCCACAACCTAACCGCACTCCCTCCACTCCTGGTATCATGTAAAAAGACACTCGAATCTTTACATCCAGCCGCGATAACATCACCGGACAGCCATTCAACAGCATTCACCTGTGGCCGCCGGTGTCCTCTATCGTCAGGGAACGGCGCCTTGGTTAGAGACCAGTGACTTCCCTGTCCTGTTAGGATCTGGAGACCGTCGGAGGTTCCAATTGCGAAGAGCGGTTTTGGGCCTGTTGGTGTCGGGCAAGAGGTGGAGGACCAATGGGTTGTGCTTGTTAGGATACGGATGGGGTGGGTGACTGGTATTGTTAGTAGCTTTCTTGATATCAGGCAGCAAAGAGGGGGACTACAAGCTGATGGCCAGCGATAATCGCCTCCTTCGTCAGGGTCTGGAAGCATGCGGGGGGCGAGGAAGGAGTCGCCGTTTGGGCCGCTGTCCATTGTTGTACTGTATTTGTTAGGGTTGGTCGTCCCGGGGGAGAAGAGGGAACGTACAGGAGATAGCCGGTGTGGCTTAGGGATATTGATGAGAGCTGTTGTTATTAGTATTATTTTATACGGGTTGAAGGAGACGTACTCGATAGGCCTCTTTGAAAAGAACTCTCTCCATTGTACGGTTGTAAGACAATTGGTCCTGGTCGAGGTCTGGGAAGCATATTCTATACCAGTTAGCTTCAACTTGTACAGAGTAGAGTGATACTCACGAAACAGATGACTCCCCACCACGCTGCCCACCTAAACATCATCAGCTGCATCACATGCACCCGTAAAGAAAACGCACCCGCAACCAAAACCCCGGATCGCTTGTTCCTCAACACATGCCTAATGGAATACTCATCCGGCCACGGCTCAAACCGATGCAATTCTCGTCTCCGCATCTGGCTTGCATACACTAAGCCCTGATGTTCTTTCCGAACAGGGTGAGTGGCATTCTGCGCGCCAATCTCTCTTTCACATCCGATTAGGGGATGATAGAGGAAAGAGGCTTTTTTTATCTTTTCTTTTGCGATTTTCTTTGTTTGGCGGGCTTTGTGTTCGTGTTTCTATTACTGTTAGATGATTCTGTGCTTAGTTGGGGATAATTGGGGAGAGTACCTCCTGCTCGATTCGTTTGCGCTTCACGGCATCTTTTGAGTACTGGGCCCCCGGTGCTGCTTTGTGACTTGCTTGGATGCGGAAGTATTTGTTTTTTTCGGGGTCTGTTGTTGCATCAGTGATCATGCTCACAGGTGTTTAACTATTGAAGACTTACCGTAGTAGAACCCTGGTATTTCCCGATTCATCGTGATAGACCCAGATGCCCGGCAACAATCAATTCGATACGCTATGTAGTCCGGTACGCAATGAACTACCCACGGAGACTAAAAATAAAATTCTATTGAATGGCGAAATATATCATTATCCAATAGTCGCAAGAATGCTTTCTCCATGTTGGCGGAAACATTTTCGGTTGCAATGACGTCGCGATGCGGTGATTATATAAGCACGTACCTTTGGACGGCGTCGAGGTTAATTCAACTGCAACCATTTCTGAGCCGTTGGACATACATATATGCGATTTGTGCTACTATGATGAATATATGAGGTCTATTGTGAGATCTATTGCTTTCTCTACTCTGTACATGCCGTAGGCTCGGAGATTCAACTGCTTGTGATGTCTGTACGAAATCTATATATATTCCATCATGTGGGACAAGCATTCTCTTCCAGACTGCCATTTTCAATTGTTACCCAGGGGCTGGCCCTAAGTACAGCAATTGCAAAAGATGGACCACTGCATAATGGGAACACAAATTTTATACGGGATCTCGCCAGGGCGCCAGGCAAGAAAACTTGACATTGATAACTCGGTATCCATAACAGAGACACTAAACGATATTTCCGAACAAGATCAGCAATTGGTGGCTAGGGTGTGGGGAATCATTCCTTCGAGTGCTGTGGCCAGCGTGCTGAATGATCCAAAGTCGATTTCAGCATGCAGAGCGCCGAAGGTACGGTGCACAGATAATCTCAGTCCTAATTGGAATCGCTAGTTAATTGGCATTGTCTGATACTCTTAGCGCTCGTGTTGCTATCATGCCTGCGGCTATGAATTAGTATTATCGCTGTCCGGGGTATCTCGGGCCAGTGCCAAATACTCTGATGAAACCTCAAGTGCTGACACTGCTGGCACTAACTGGATGGCTAACCTTCAGCTGTCCTCTCATTCTGCTATTTAGATCTGTCCCGATCCTGGCCCCGGACACAGGAAATCAGCTGCCTATATCTCGTCACTTGTATTTGAAAGATAGCACGGGGGTAAACCCTATCCTTGTCGACAGCTCTACAAGCGGTCCGACTATGCACGGACTTGCTTACGATGTGCTGGTCAGATCAATGGCTGGGTCTGGTGTAGGGCACTGTATTAGCGTCAGAAGCAGAGTGCTTCTCCAAAATTTCCGCCGGATTATACCAAAATTAATTCTAATCATGGCCAATTCTGGGGGCGGGGGGTTATAGTGGGGAGAAGTTCTCCCAGTTTCCGAATCTGGAAGGCACGACCAATGCCCTAGTAACTTACAGAATAGAACAGGTAATGACAGGTAATAATGGCGGTCTAATATGGTGTCAGGCTGTATCCGTCATAACAGAACAGATACTCTCGACATCTTGATACGGCTTTCAGTTGCCTTTTTTGCTGGTCTTCTTTCTTTCTTCTTCTCCCGATCATCCGTTTGATCTTACTCTCTTCAACCTTCTTATCCAGTCTACATTTTTCTTTGGTATAATCATCAAGAAATCAACTGTTTGGTTACTATGCAGCTATAGACGTCGGTAAGCAGCCCTTCCAGTCTCACTGTTCCCTCCTGCTTGCTCTTTCCTGCTTATCTTTCCCCTTCTCTTACTACTTCCTCCACCTCCACCTCCTTTCTTTTTCACTTCACTAACCTCTCTGCTGCTGCTCATCTAGTTCCAGCTTGTTTCTATCTCTCTACAGCTTCACTTCTACAGTTACATACATACTCAGTATACTATTCGCTGTGTACCTATATACGACATCCCACCATGCCGACGGCTGAATACAAAGGTCCATCCTCTTACGTGGACTACGGCCGCCAGGGAAGCCTGACTCCAATATTCCCCAATGGCACGTACGACACGCCAAAGCCGTCGTTTAACGATGATGAGGAGAATATGGATATCCTCATCGAAGAGCTGGAGTCAGTACGCGGCATCCACGACGAAGAAGATGACTCGCAAGACGAGCCTGAATACACTGGCACTGTCCCCGAAGAGTTGCTTCGAACTGATCCGTTGAGGGGACTCGACGACAAAGAAGTCCTGACTCGCCGGAAGAAATACGGTCTCAACAAGCTGAAGGAGGATAAGCCGAATCATTACCTCAAGTTCTTATCCTTTTTCGTTGGTCCAATCCAGTTTGTCATGGAGGTACGAAGTTCTCTCTGTTGCTTTCCTTTGCACTTCAACTGACATTTCCGTTCACGCAGGCTGCTGCGATACTGGCTCTTGGTCTCCAAGATTGGGTCGACTTTGGTGTTATTTGTGCACTTCTTTTGCTGAACGCATCCGTGGGCTTTCTTCAGGAATTCCAGGCAGGCTCCATTGTGGAAGAGTTGAAAAAAACTTTGGCTCTCAAAGCAGTCGTGGCTCGAAACGGAGACCTTATTGAAATCGACGCGTCCGAAGTCGTTCCAGGGGATATCTTGAAAATCGACGAGGTACAACAGCTCCCCATCATGATCCAGAATGTTTACTAAAGAAAGCACTAGGGTACTATCGTTTCAGCTGATGGTCGAATTATTACCGACGACGCCTTTCTTCAGGTGGACCAATCCTCCATCACAGGAGAGTCTTTAGCGGTTGATAAGCAACTCGGTGACTGCTGCTTTGCATCGTCTGCTGTGAAGCGTGGAGGCGGAATGGTAGTCGTTACAGCCACTGGTGATCACACCTTTGTTGGGCGTGCTGCTGCAATGGTCAACGCTGCTTCATCCGGCTCTGGTCACTTCACTGATGTCCTCAACGGAATTGGCACTGTTCTCCTGGTTCTCGTCATAGTCACTCTTCTCGTCATTTGGGTTTCGTCTTTCTACCGCTCTAATAACATCTTGACCATCTTGGAGTTCACCCTGGGAATTACTATTATCGGTGTTCCTGTCGGTCTTCCTGCCGTTGTCACGACTACCATGGCTGTCGGGGCTGCATATCTCGCCAAGAAACAGGCTATCGTTCAGAGACTCTCGGCTATTGAGTCCTTAGCTGGCGTCGAGATTCTATGCTCAGACAAGACGGGTACATTGACGAAGAACAAATTATCGCTCTCAGAGCCCTATACGGTAGCCGGCGTCGAACCAGAAGACCTCATGCTGACTGCTTGTCTGGCTGCCTCACGGAAGAAAAAGGGCATTGATGCTATTGACCGTGCTTTCCTCAAAGCACTTCGTTACTATCCCCATGTCAAGTCTGTTCTCACGCAATACAAAGTTCTCGAATTCCATCCGTTTGATCCTGTCTCCAAGAAGGTCACCGCTGTCGTCGAGTCACCTGAAGGCGAGCGTATAACCTGTATGAAGGGGGCTCCACTGTTCGTTTTGAGGACGGTCGAGGAAAGTCACCCACTTGCCGAAGAAGTCGACACCGATTACAAGAATAAGGTTGCTGAATTCGCGCTTCGCGGCTTCCGATCTCTTGGAGTTGCTCGCAAGCGTGGCGATTCCCAATGGGAGATTCTTGGTATTATGCCATGCTCCGACCCCCCGCGTGATGATACTGCGAAGACTATCAATGAGGCTAAGACTCTTGGATTGTCCATTAAGATGCTGACAGGTGACGCGGTTGGCATTGCTCGAGAGACATCGCGTCAGCTAGGACTTGGGACAAACGTGTACAACGCAGAACGACTTGGCCTGGGCGGCGGCGGCACTATGCCTGGATCTGAAGTCTATGACTTTGTCGAGGCTGCCGACGGCTTCGCTGAAGTCTTCCCCCAGCACAAATACAATGTCGTTGAGATTCTACAACAGCGTGGATATCTTGTTGCAATGACGGGTGACGGCGTCAATGATGCTCCATCCCTCAAAAAGGCAGACACGGGAATCGCAGTAGAGGGTTCTTCGGATGCAGCCCGCTCAGCTGCCGATATTGTTTTCCTAGCTCCTGGATTGTCCGCCATCGTTGACGCTCTTAAGACTTCTCGCCAGATCTTTCATCGCATGTACGCATACGTCGTTTATCGGATTGCGTTATCGCTTCATCTCGAGATCTTCCTAGGCCTATGGATCGTGTTTATGAATGAGAGTCTCAATCTCCAGCTGGTGGTATTCATCGCCATCTTTGCAGATATCGCGACACTTGCTATCGCTTACGATAATGCTCCTTACTCGAAGACACCCGTCAAGTGGAATCTTCCCAAGTTATGGGGCATGTCCGTTCTTCTCGGTATCGTACTGGCTGCGGGAACGTGGATCACATTGTCCACCATGATGATGGCTGGTGAAGACGGGGGGATCGTGCAAAACTTCGGACGGCGCGATGAGGTCCTGTTCCTCGAGATCACATTGACCGAGAACTGGCTGATCTTTATCACACGTGCAAACGGGCCATTTTGGTCATCACTTCCTTCTTGGCAGCTGGCGGCAGCGATCTTTGTGGTTGACCTGCTGGCAACATTTTTCTGCTTATTCGGATGGTTCGTCGGTGGTCAAACTTCCATCGTCGCCGTTATCCGTGTCTGGATCTTCTCATTTGGGGTTTTCTGTATTATGGGCGGTCTCTACTATCTCTTGAATGGCTCGACGGGTTTTGACAACATTATGCATGGCAAGAGTCCGAAGGGTAATGCAAAGCAACGCTCTCTTGAAGATTTTGGTAAGTTTGAGGATCATCTGCTGTTTTTGAACAACTAGTTAACTTATGTAGTCGTTTCGTTGCAGCGAGTATCGACCCAGCATGAGAAAAATTCATAGTACGACAGTTCTTTGGAACCCTAACGACCATATTGCACCGATGTTCTACCATCGTTTTGACCACTTTATATCCTACCTGATGCTTTCCGCTCCAGTTCGAGTGTTCACTTTTGCTTGTCGCATTTGTTAAACTGTGCAGTGTCATTCTTGTGTATTACATTAGTCTAATAAATTTCCGCAGGTCGGATTAGTCTTTTGATATGGTACTATAGTGGCTCCTACTTGCTCAAATTGTCATCCGAAAAAGAAAGAAATTAAGAAGATTATGAATTATCCTGCTAAACTGGATAGTAAGATAAGTTGCCCTGGCACCTATCCTTTCCTTTTCTCGCCTCTCCCCTGTCTTTGGGAGATCTAGAGTACATGAAGCGGTGTGAATGAGTTGACGATGGGGCAAAGCAGCACACCTTGGCGTGGTTGGAGTAGAAAAACGAAACGCAATGGAATATACAACGAAGATATGCAAAAAGGAAAACGATACAAAGATTGTAGGCCTATCAGGGAACATAGTGTAAAGACAAAAGAAAACTATGTGCAATAGTAAGGGGAAAACAAGATAAAAAGCACAGAAATAATTATGCCTTGGAGGTTAAGAAGTCCACAGCCTAGCATTCAAAGTTAGCTCAACGGAACAGTTAACGAGGCAATTTAATGAAAGCTCACCTTGTCGAGATTGTAATCAAACTTTTCCAACGCGGCGAGAGAATCATTACGCGGAAAACCCATGCCGGTCAACCGCTGAAGGATCAGATCATCCTCCCCGGTGTCATTTTGCAGGGCCCATCCAGGCTCCTTTGAGTCGGTGGGTGCTCGTTGCCCTCCGTTGGTTGGGGCTGGAGTTTCGGAGTTGATGTTGTCGAGAGGGGCGAAGAGTGCGTCCCATTCATGAGAGTCAGGCTTAGGGGTTCCGCCACTGGGTGAGGTAGTGGTAGGCTGCTGGGAGAAGTGGCCCGAGGATTGCGCGTTAATGTTATTGTCGAAGCTGAAGAAGTCCGAGGAAGTGACGTTGTTATTGGTATTTGGAGAGGCAGTTCTCTGCTGAGATGGGTTGTCGAAGGAGAAATCAAAGTTTGTGTTGTTCTTCTGGTCACCTGTTTCAAAGTCATCTTCGTCATCTTCAGTTTCCTTTGCGGGCGCCAGGTTGAGACCAGCAAAGGCAGCGTCAAAATCGGTCCCACCCGGCTTACTCGACGTGTCTCGCTGGGCTTCTCCGCCAACCACAGGTGCACCGGTACTAGACTCGACCGAGTGGGGCGCATCAGCTGCATGAGTGGGATCCTCGCGGTTTGGCAGGAGGCCATTGTACTCGGCTGGCAAGTCGCCAGGCTCCTGGTGAGGGACAGATTGATCGTAGCTTGGCGGGCTAGTCTGGGCTCCGGCGGGAGGGGGCTGAGGCGCAGCTGCTGCCGTTGCGGGCGGGGGAGGGAAACTCGTCTCGCCAATTTGACCCTGCGCCGCCGCAACCGGCGTGAAGTTGTCATCGAAACCCATGGGAGCTTCGGTGTCGGTGCTGTCGTCATCATCGTCCAACTCATGGATGGGAGGGAACTCAGACTGAGCCGCACCCGCAGCTCCGTTGGGCTTATCAGCACCGCCTTGCTTCATAGCAGCAAATGCCTCGTCAAAGTCGTTAGCTTTCTGAGACTGAGATCGCTGGTGCGCGGGGCCACCGAAGAGCTCGTCAAAACTTGGATCCTTGGTTGCTCCTTCTCCAGCATTAGGGACGGGAGCATTCTGGATGTCAGGAAAACGTGTGTCTGCTTCATCGAAGGGCGACTTCGAAGCAGTACGTTCAACGGGGGCGGGTGAAATATTGCCTTGCGGAGGAGTTGCGAAACCAGAAGCATCGAAACCACCAAAGTGGCTTCCCGGGGGCGACACCTTGGTCGAAGAAGTCACTGACTGGGGCTCACCAAGGGGAAGAGCGCTGGGGGTGATCTGTCTGGACTCAGCTGGCGCTGGAGGTTCAGTCAGCGCGGCAGGGGGTGGCGAGACCGACGGAGTAGGAGCTCCAGATTCCACAGGGGACTTGGCAGTGGTTTGTTGCACCGAAGGGGATTCGGCACCGAAGGAAACTGGCGGGGGAGGAGTAGCACCAGGAGGAGGTGCAAAGGAAGGCCCGAAAAGGTTATCAAACGCACTTCGCTGGTCATTCGAGACTGCAGGGGAGATAGGACGGCTTTCATTGCCGCTCGATCCTGTCGCAGTCCGTTTGAAGAATGGGTTTGTGTTCTGGCTTGTGGTGGACTCTGCAGGGGTTGACACCTGGGGCGGTGGTGTTGGCACTGCGGGAATAGAAGCGGCGGCGGCACCAGCTTCAGGAGCCGGGCTTGCAGCAGACTCCCGCTCCGAGTCTTTGGAGAGGTTGTCGATCTCACCCCGGATTTTATCCTGTTCGCCTTCCACAGTAGCAAGCTGCTTCTTGTTAATAGCAACAAGACCCTTCTGTTGACGTGCGCTAGAACGGGCCTTTTCGAGGGCAGGCTTGAGCTGAGCGACGATGGCATTAGCTTGACGAATCTTTTCCTTCAAGCTTGTATTTTCTTGCTGATCAGCAGTGAGTGCAGCAGACACCTGATCATATTGGTTCTGCAAGTCTTGTCTACTACCCTCAATCAACGCATACTCCTGTTGAACCTTCGAGGTCTCTGATTTGGAGGCATTCAAACGCTCCTCTATAGCCTTGTAGTTTTTGACCTCCTGCTCGTACATTGTCCGTGCCTGGGCAAGCCGTGCCTCAAAGTCGCGCTTTTGCTGTGAGCTCTGAGACAAGTCCTGCTCGGCGGATGTACGCTTCGTCTGAGTGTTCTGCATCTCAGTCGCCAGCGAACCAATCTGATTGGACAGGTTTGCGAGTTCAGTAGTCTCGTTGGTCAGCTTCTTCGATTCTTCCGGGTCGTTGTCTCCCAGAAGATCATCAGCTGGCGGTGGTGGAGACCGGACAGGCGGCGGACCACCAGTCATTTGCGGCTGCAAACTCTGACCAAAGGACGATGTTGGAACAAAAGGCTTGAACGTAGTGGATGTACCCGGGGGGGACGTCTTCGGAGATGCAGGAGCGGGGAACGGGACATTGGATCCTCCGGTAGATTGAGGAATCTGTGAAGGGGCCGCAGGTTGAGCGGGCGAATCAAGACCGAAGAGATCATCAGCAGCAGACCGCGGCGAAGGAGCAGCCGCGACAGCAGGAAGAGGTCCGGGAGTCGGAGCAGGTGCCGGGACTTGTGCGACAGCGGGAGCCATTTGCGCAGTACCTGGACGACGCATACTGGGAGGAATCAGGGCAAGCGGGAGTGTCTGCGGCAACGGTTCTTGTCCAGTGCGCTGTTGTCGGACAAGAAACATGGCAACCGCGAACTCATCTTTCGTCAACTGACCATCAGCATCGATATCTGCGAGATCCCAGATCTGGGCCAGAACATCTTCAGGCAAATGGGCATTCATGAAGAATGCAACAGCCTGGTCACCGGTGATCATCCCAAGTTTTGCGGTATCGACCGTGTTGAAGATGCTGTCAAAGTGTGTTTTCTCTTGAGGAGTGACAAGCCATTCCACACCACCACCTGTGCCTTGCGCTGTAAGAGGCTGCGGGAACGTTTGTCTACTGAGCGGACTCTGAGTGCGCTGCGGTCCAGTGAACTGTCTGGGAATAGTGGGCACAGGAGGGACGTCCAAGCCCCGTGAGCCCATAGATGACCGCGATCCTCTTCGTGCGGCTGCATCGTACAGACCTGGAGGCAGCGTCTGAGGGATGCCTTTCATGACGCCCGATCTGTAGGAGGTAAGAAAGTGCATGGCGATAATGAACTCGGTTGCATCGAGAACGCCACGTTGTTGCGTGTCCGCCAGGTTCCATATCCGTCCCAAGATCTCATTCGGTAGTCTTGCGCGCTCGAAAATCTGCTTGGCCGTTTCGCCTGTACGAGAACCCGTTAGCTTTCGGTGCAAGTCAATGCCGCACTGATAACATACCCGGGAGAATGCCACTCCTTGCCACATCCGACTTGTCAAACAACGATGTGAATTTGTTAACGTCGTCGGGGTTCAACGGAGGCACACGGATCGGACCACCAGCAGACGGCGGAGGACTCGTGGCGCCAATATCACGGCCAGTGGGCATGGAAGTGTCTACCACAATGCCATCGAATCTAGGCAACGGTCCAGCTAGAAAATTGAACAAAGTGTTAGCGCTTTCCCGATCGCAATATACTGTGGATTGCACTCACGTTGCGCCGCCAATTCCTCTGTCGGTGGACGACCAGCCTGAGCATGTCCAATCAGTCGCAAAACGACTCCAAAGCCAGAAGGGGTCAGAAGCCCCCTGTTCTCCCTGTCTGCGATCTGCCAAATCTATACAACCAAGCCCAACAGCGATTAGCCTCATATGTCCAAGGATGCAAGCACAACGCGACTATTCAATCCAGAGAAAGAATTGAGAAAGTTGGCAACGTACCAAACCAAGATGCTCCGGAGGAAGTCTAGTCTTCTCGAAAAACGGCACGGCGACTTCACCCGTAATAACACCCAGGTTAGTCGTGTCTGCGGCCTGAAAGAGCTGAAAAAAGACCCGTTTCTCCTCGGGAGTGAGGTTCAGATTGGGTTGTCGTGACCCTGGAAGCAATTCAAAGAGACCCCGTTAGCTTCCGCCCGCATTATGCCTGTTCTCCTGAGTCCTGATCCAGCAACACGGTTTCCTCTCCTCTTTTTGTAGAAACGACAATTCACCGTCGAAAGGAATGCTAAGCTCACCTGCTTCAGCCATGGTCGCGTGTAGGAGCAGACTTGCGCTCCGTTCAAATGGAAGTTGTTATGCTTGATAGTTGGGGTTGTAAGTAAGGTGACGAAATGGGCGCTGTCGTCAGCTCTAGGAAGCTACGGCATAGATAGCGCCCCGTCCAGCGGATGGAAGAGGGGGTAGTCGCAGTGGATTAAAAGACAATTTGCAATAAACAAACAGTTCAAGCAAACAATCAACGCTTGACCAGGAGCAATGAAAAGCACCAGGAACTTGCTGGGGGTGGAAAGAGGGAGGTCCTTCGCTGTTGGCTCCGGGGAGGACTGGTTCTGCCGGGCGGTCAACAACCTCCACGTACTCCATATTTACTACTAACGACTGACAGCTACTTTGTACTAAATATGTACAATAATAAAGCATTTAATACACCCCAACACCGTAGATTTCTTTTTAATTTAATTACAACATCCTATAGTTGTAACAAAAGACACTCAAGAGAGAGAAAGAAAAACAAAAAGATATGAACGAGCGGTAAATTCACCACGCTGCTTTCCGGGGATATTAATAAAATCAAGTATGAGACAATAATAAAAGAACACAGGGAATAAACAGTCTGGGCTAAATCAAATCTTTCTTATTTGCATGAGGCCAAAAGTCGTGCAGGTGAAAACGCCGTTCCCCAGCAACCCGAACAGAGAATAAACACCCGAGGATCCAGGGTATTAGTATCGGCACAAGCGGCGCCATGCCTCGGTCCCGGGGGTCTCCGCCAAGTGATTTAATCTTCCATCTAGTATTCCGGCTCAAGCTCGCCCTCCTCCTCCAACGAGTCGCTGGCAACCTCCTCGTAGTCACGCTCCAGGGCGGCAAGGTCCTCACGGGCCTCGGAGAATTCACCTTCCTCCATACCTTCACCAACATACCAGTGAACGAAGGCACGCTTGGAGTACATGAGGTCGAACTTGTGGTCGAGAGCGGACCAGGCCTCGGAGATGGCGGTAGTGTTGGACAGCATGCAACTAATGAAGTTAGTACAATCTTTTTCCACATCTCATAAATAGGGCAAACATACACAGCACGGTTGAGGTTGGCGAGGTCGCCGTTGGGCACTTGCTGGGGAGGCTGGTAGCAGATACCAATCTTGAAACCAGTCGGGCACCAGTCGACGAACTGGATGGTGCGCTTGGTCTTGAGGGTAGCCACGGCGCCGTGGGTCTCCTTAGGGACAACGTCACCACGGTAGAGCAAGCAAGTAGCCATGTACTTGCCGTTGCGAGGGTCACATTTGACCATCTGGTTGTTCGGCTCAAAGCAGGACATGGTGATCTCGTTGACCGAGTTGGACTCGTGGGCGGCCTTGTGGGCGGAGACAACGGGGGCGTAGGCGACTAGAGGGAAGTGAATACGGGGGTAGGGGACCAGGTTGGTCTGGAACTCGTTCAGGTCGACGTTGAGGGAGCCATCGAAACGGAGCGAAGCGGTGATGGAGGAAACAACCTGAGCGACGAGGCGGTTGAGGTTCTCGTAGCTGGGGCGCTCAATTCCGAGGTTGCGGCGGCAGATGTCGTAGATGGCCTCGTTGTCAACCATGAAGCTGCAGTCGGAGTGCTCCAGGGTGGTGTGGGTGGTCAAGATGGAGTTGTAGGGCTCCACGACGGAGGTAGCGTTCTGGGGGGCAGGATAGACGCAGAACTCGAGCTTAGACTTCTTGCCGTAGTCGACGGAGAGACGCTCCATGAGGAGAGCACCGAAACCGGAACCAGTACCACCACCGAACGAGTGGAAAACCAAGAAACCCTGGAGACCAGCGCAGTTGTCGGCAACACGGCGAACCTTGTCGAGGACCTGGTCGATCATCTCCTTTCCGACAGTGTAGTGACCACGGGCGTAGTTGTTCGAGGCATCCTCACGGCCGGTGATCATGTTCTCGGGGTGGAAAAGGCTGCGGTAGGTACCGGTGCGGACCTCATCGACGACATTGGGCTCGAGATCGCAGTAGATGGTACGGGGGACATATTTGCCCTGGCCTGTTCTTGTTAGAGTGCACTTTCTTCCGTATAGTGCATCAACGTACCAGTCTCAGAGAAGAAAGTGCTGAATCCGTGGTCGGGGTCCTGCTGCTTGCGCTCCTCGGTGAGGTATCCATCGGGCTGTGGGTTATCAAGGTATTAGCATGCAATCTCTTCAAATCAACAATCAAAGGGGGCCATCCGTCATTCCACATACCTGAATGCCGTGCTCGAGACAGTAGAGCTAAAGAATAACTGTCAGCCACGTTCCAGAACATGCCACCTTGCCTTCTTCCCCGCTGGTTCCTTGTTTTGTATCTTCATCCTCCTCTTTCTCTATTTGCGTTGTTCCTTATTGTTCCTCATCTTGTTCAACCCTCCACGGGGTTTAAGTGGTCAATGCATACCTCCCAGCAGGAATTGGCGATTTGGCAACCAGCCTGGCCGACTGTAGACGAGAATCATTAGTAACGCGTCCCGGGTATCTTCGAAGATCATTCACGCAGGAATCGACAAGAGGCGACTCACCGTTCAAACTAATGACTTCTCTCATTTTGACGGTGCGGATTCGACGAGATTGGGTATCTAAAAGGGCTGGAAGAGGGTCAGAGAGGGAAGACGAGGGTCAAGAGAAAGGTGATAAAAATCAAAAAAGAAAAAAACAGGCTTCGGACGATCTGTACGGTTTGTTTCAGGGGTAAGCAAATGAACCCCCGACGAAAAAAGCAAAAGAGCTAGAGAATAGTTCGTAGAGTGCCAGGACACAGACAGTTAGTATAGTACGTACCTTACACAAGAATTAATAGAGAGATATGAAGTCGCGAGAGTCTTGTTGTCCTCTTCTCCGGCGGGTTGTTGATTGTTGATTGTTATGGTGGGTGAGTGCGCTGTCAATACCGGCACTCGGTAATTACCTTACCGTACGGGGTCTTTCAATGAACCCCGCTGGGTCGCGTTGGGTAGCATCGCTTCTGATTGGCTTCCCGCTGTCAGGTCACGGGATCTGGACGAGACTCGGCCATCAGGCGGTCAACGCTGATTAATGTCACGGGACTGATATCACATGCTACCATCACTTCAGATAAGGTATGTATACTGTTGTTGCTGCTGTGTCTTTATAGGGTCAATTGTGCGTGTATACTACGCAGGATTAGATTGGATTCATGGGATTGCGTCTGACCCTGTAGTGCACCATAATGCACTGAGATATATCTCACCTCGACCACCATCGTCATTCTAGACTGCTAACCAGTACAGACAGACCATGACATAGCTTGTTCAACAACACGCCAGAACACCATGCTCCAATCCCTCTTCTACACTTTGGCCCCCCTCCTCACCCTCCTTCTACAAACCGCTCACGCCAACGTCGAAAAAACCATCTTCCTCGCCCCAACCCCCTCCCCCCTTTCCTCCTCCAACATAACTCCCGACCTCTCCGACCTAGGCCTAGACCTACTCTCCCCCGAAAACAACATCCTGCGAACAAATCTCAACGCCTCATTCCCTTCCACTGCGAAACCCGACGGAGCAGAATCATGGTTTCTGCTTGAGGGGCTGAACCCGGGCCAGAGGTATGAGGTGCGGGTTTGTTGGTTGGCTACTGTTAGTCTACCCTGGGTTTGCATTGGAAAGGATTGGTTGGGGCTGACAGATAATATCTAGCAACCAACATCATTCACACTATCAACATACCCCCTCGATGCGATAATCGACGATCCATCACTCCTCGCGTCAATCAGCCACTTCTCTTCCGCGCGCCTCGCCTCCGTCGACGTGAATAATCCCAGGGAAGTCATCCCGCAGGTTCCGAATTCGCATCATGCGCCTAGAAATCCTTTGCGTCGTACCCGGTCACACGATTCTGACTCCGTGCTTTTCCTGCGCATTTATGCCGCGGCGGATTACTTTACAATTGAGCAGGGATTGATGGAGAGTGTGCCGCCGGTTATTGCGGATGTTATTTTAGATCCGTTTTGGGGGAATGTGTTTCCCAATTCTCTTGTGCCGACGGCGTGTTGGGGGTTGATTGTTGGTATTGCTGCTATTGGGATTGCGAGGTGGGTGGTGAAGGAGTTTGGGAGAGTGGTTGGAAGTGCTGCTGGCAGTGCCGAGAAAAAGGGTCAGTGATTGTATATTACTAGTAATATTTCCGAACTATGCAAGATATAGGAACAATAGTAGAGCAGAGATTCAGACCAGCTATATTTGACATAAAATAAATAGCAAAACTAGAGCAGGGGTAGTAGTGGAATAAACAAAATCAAAATGCCTCTATCAACGTCGCCAAAATCAAACATAGCACATCATTATCCACATATTGCTCATGCCTCGTACACAATATTCAAAAAAAAAAAAAAAAAAAAAAAAAAAAAAAAAAAAAAAAAGAACAAGATGAAGAATAAGAAAAAAGACAAAACACCAGGATATTACCAATTAATCCATAAAAAAGTTGAGAATCGCCCGGATTCCCTTGGACCCAAGACCATGTGGCGGGTACGCCAACCACAACGGATCCTCTTCGGCGCCCAATTTAGCCCGGAACTCGCTCTTCCGGACGAGGTTAAACTGCTTGGCCACGCCTTCGTACGAGTTGCGCAGGAACTTGACCTTTGCGCCAGACATGTTGTGGCCTGGTGTGAGGGAAGCTGTCGCGCCTGCGCCGAAGGTGAGTGACTTGACACCCGACTGCGCGGCTGTCTGGATTGCGTGTGTGACGATGTGTTCGATGACGCCGTTGGGAGCGTTAGGGAAGTCGAAGCTGTATTTGATCTGCATGCCGTGGACAGGCGAGAGAGTGGCCAGTGTGACAAATGCGCAGATCTGGCCGGACTTTTCGGTAGCGTAGAAGTACCAGCGGTGTTCGTGATCACGCCAGGGTTGGATTTCCGACAGGTGCACCTGGGTACCCTTGCGGTTGGAGAGCCAGTCGTTGATGCGCTGGTCGATCTTCTGGCGGACGTCGTCGGAGACAATCTCGCCTTTGTTCATGCCCACGATTTTGACACCTTCATTCTCTGAGCGGCGGATCTTGCGGGCAATTTCACCGTCTGAGGCCGCCTGATTGCGGTGCGGATCGACTCGTTCCTCTGCGATGCAGCTCATGGAGCGCCAGCCTAGCTTGTCGCCCAGGATGGCTTCGACTTCGGGGGAGCACAGAAGCCAAATAGGCTTGTACTTGGTTTCGCGGTGCAACCAGTGGAGGAATTGGGTGATGATGCGGTTGTACTGGCTGGGGTCGCAGAGCGGGTTGCCCGGAACCACGACGTGGTTGTTGACACTGGGCACGTATGAGACTGCTGCACCAGTGGCCATGTCACGCCAGATCTTGTACCGCTCGTCACCCCACGACGTGGAGGTGGCATCACCATAGTTGGCTATCAGATGCGCTAGGGGTTGCAGGTCGCTATCTCTCTCGGCGAGCTGGCTCCTCTTCTCACGGTGCCATGGAGGTTCCATGGTGGACGATTCGGGGTGTCGAAGCTCAAGAACCGGTGGCTTGCTCGGGAAGCTCCTGGGATCACGCGGGAAGAGAGACGCCAGACGAATGTTGCCCAACTTGAGAACGAGCATGAGCAGACGCTCGAGACCAACACCAGCCCCCGCGTGCGGCGGAGCACCCCAGCGGAAGCCTTCCATGTATTCCTCCATGCTATCCGGTTTGATGCCCGCGCGGCGCATACTCTCCTCGAGCATTCGGGCGTCGTGGATACGCTGACCACCAGTGACAATTTCCTGTCCACGCACGAAGATATCAAACGAGTTGGTGTATCGGTTGTTCTCAGGGTCAGGCATGGTGTAGAATGGACGCGCACTGGCAGGGAACTTGTCAAGGACGTAGTAGTCAGTGCCGTACTTCTCCTTGACCAACTCTCCCAGTCGGATCTCGTCGCGAGTATGGAGGTCTTCATCATCAGGCAAGGGGTTCCCCTCTTCATCCCGCCATCCAGAGTCGTTGAGCATTTTGATTCCATCCGCGAAACGGATAATGGGGGTCTCATCAAGCCAAACGACATCCTCGGAGGGGAAGAGGTGCTTCACAGTTTCAACTTCGCGGCGGTGACGGCCGTAAATGCCTTTCAGGATAGATTTGATGACATTATCCAAGACTTCAAGCATCTCGTGATAATGCTCATCGATTGACATCTCAACATCCAGACCGGTGTACTCAGTCAGATGGCGGTGGGTGTTGGAGTTTTCTGCACGGAAAACGGCACCGATCTCGTAGACGCGGCCAAAATCAGCTGAGATGGCCAACTGCTTGGCCAACTGCGGGCTCTGCGCGAGGAAAGCATCGCGACCAAAGTAGCTGAGCCCGAAGACACTGGCTCCAGATTCGGTTGCAGAGCCCTGTAGCTTGGGGGTGTGAATCTCTATAAAGCCCTCCTCGTCCAAGGCGAATCTGAACAGATTACACACCGTGGACTGAAGGCGGAAGATAGATTGAGATGTAGGTGTCCGGAGGTCGAGTACACGGTTGGCGAGACGAGTGCGATCCGGAATGCGACTGCGACGGCCCTCAACACGATCCTCTTCGGTGGTACGAATCTCGGCCTCGTAGACGCTAAATGGAACAGGATCGTCCCGGCGCACGACCACGTGGATCTCATCGATAGCCAGCTCGACATCATGGATTGTGCAACCCAGCACGGGAACATCTGGGGTCTGGACGTGGCCGCGAACACGGACAATGGAACCAAGGCGCAGGTGTTCAGCCCAGTGGACCATAGCCAGCGACTTGGACCCCGGCTGCTCATGTAGTACACCCTGGAAAGTGAAGAGTTGTTGGCGGAACACGAGGAAGACCAGCTTTGCACTCATGCGCCGAACAATATGCAAACGGGCCGTGAAGAGAACCTCCTGCCCCTCGATGCTTTTGGAGACATTCTCGAGTCGAGTGCGCTGATCGCGGGGACGATCGCGGGACTGCATTAACGGTAAATCACCATACCGCGCCTTCATTTCGGGAGTTTCTTGCTGAGCCGCAAGAGCGATGTCGTCTCTGCGTCTTCTTTCCGAATCCTCCGAACGTTGATCCTCACTTTGGCGCGACCGCTCTTGTCGACGCTGACGACGAGCCATACGTTTCTGTTGGTTCTTACTCAAAGTCCCTGCAGACGCAGAGTCATCGGACCCTTCATCTGAGGACGAAACGTAATCGCGGGTTGGCAGGAGGCCACCGAGAAAACTGCGACGTGGGGATGGTGAGGCAACCCTCGAGGCGCTACTTGTAGACTCATCCTCATGGTGGTTGGTTCTCGGTTTAATTTTGGATAAAGCCCGTCGAATTGACATGGTGTCTGTCTAGCGATAGAGAATCACAGGGTCAGCCTTGTTATTAGAGCAAGGTGACACCGGAAGTGAGTGTGTATATATACCCGTAAGGCAGAGAGGAACGTGAAATTGAGGGGGGCAGGTAAGCTTTTTGATCAGCGGACGTTATGTACTGCCGGAAACGAACGGAAGTGGGTTCAGTATAGTTCCCAAGAGACAATCCAAGAAATATATATAAGGATATCAGAGTAGTCTCAATGTAATAGGGGCAATCTGTATAATCTGAATAAGGCTGTGAGAAACAGAAGTAGAAAAAGGAAAGTGAAAGCCCGGTAAATGAAGCCAGTCCGATGTCACGGGAGATGATGTCATTGGTCGAATGCGCCAGTAATCAAGAAACGGCCCTGAAGATGCCCTGAATCGGGGAATTTTATTGATATGCAAAGAATTAAAATGTGATATCAGAGTGCGAGGTGCGAGATGCTAATGACGAAACAATGCGCTTTTGAGCTTCCTCCTTACTACTACTAGAATTATTATTATTTACGCATACTTACCGTGTCTTGCCGACTCCCTATCTCCGGCTTTCCGGTTGACTCTCCTCTTCTCTTCCTCCCTGCTTCAACTCGTATTCCACAAGATATTGAAGTATAACCAGAATGGCCTCTTCTCGTTGGTGGCTTTTCACCCAGGCCGTCTTCTGGCGGTTTCTAATGCGCATCGGCATGTTTATCCACGATATCGCGTCTCCTCGTCCTCCCAGTCCGTCCTTTACCCGCTCAATTCCCTCCGGCGACGACGACTCGACCTACGGCACTGGCGCCATTCTTCACTTCTACTGTCCTCCTGGGTATTACCGCTCTCGCAAAGAAGGCCGTCGTTTACCTGTGGTGGTAAATTTCCATGGCGGAGGTTTTACCTTGGGTTGTGCTACCGACGACGGTCGCTGGGCTCGCTGCGTCATTCATGAGGTCGGAGCGGTCGTGGTGAGCGTGGCTTATCGTCGAGCCCCCGAACACCCTTTTCCTGCTGCAGTGGATGATGGCGTTGATGCCCTACAGTATCTCGCGCGACATGCAGGCGAACTAGGTTTGGATGTCAGCCGGATCGTGTTGAGCGGCTTCTCGGCCGGTGGCAACCTGGCCGTGACGGTTCCGCTGCGACTCCGCGACCGCATGGTGCGGGAGGTATATCCGTATCCAGCCTCGACGGCCAGCACTAGCAATCTGAGCCGGGCGGATTCAACACAGAAACTCGTGGACATGTCTAACGATCTACATATTGTCGGGTTGTTCTGCTGGTATCCCATTCTGGATTTCGAAGAGTCACGAGACCACCGCCGTGCTCGCAGCGCCTTTCCCGATAAGACCCTCCCGAGGTTCTTCACCAATCTCTTCGATGAGGCGTATCTGCCAGACTTCGAGGAACGGAAGTCGCCCTATGCGTCGCCTATCCGTGCTCCCGATGCGATTCTTGCCGATGCCCTTCCACACGATATCTACCTGTACATCTGTGAATGGGACATGCTACTGAATGAAGGTCAGTTGTTTGTCAGGCGGTTACAGGATCTAGGTAAACGCGTGCGAGCCATGATGATTGAGAAAGCCATTCATGCTTGGGACAAGTCGCCTAACCCGTTCCGCGACCAGGACAAGGTTGATATTCTGTATTCCGATGCTTGTGCTGACATGAAAACTATCTTTGAGCGTTGATCGCTCACTTGCTATTATTGTATTCTACTCGCTCAGGAAGCGTCTTGCTTTTCACATGGGATAAATGGCGTTGGTTGATATGTACATAGCATCTAGAAATAGCACTCATTCACTCAGGCAGCTAACAACTTTCACATGAACATCCATAAACCTCACACATACAATCTCTCACAATCTCTCACAATCTCTGTATCCGACATGAAAACATGGCCACCGATTCCCAAATGCCCGATTCAGACTACCAGAACTACTGCCCAGATGCAGACGCCAACACATCTTCTCAGAAACAGACATCGACCATCTTCGACATAAGCCCAGCAAACCCCAGCACCACCTTCTGGCTCCTAGACAAAGAAGAAATAGTCTTTCAACCAGATGGCATCGGTATCGCCTCAACCTATTCATCATACTATACTGTATCAAAAACGAACAAACAAGAACGCATCCTAAATCCCATAACCCAATAACACACTTCCTATCCCTACGCAGCCTCCGCGCAAAACTCTGCCTCAGCACAATCATAGGACTCACACTTGACCAAGCCCGCTTATCAAAATGGCAATACGATTCACACGAGGCTTTGTAGAGGATCGAAAGCGTGGGATAAAGACGGGAAATCGGCGTGAACGCGATGTATGGGAACGAGATGATTCGTTTGGTTGGGAGTGATAATGTGTTGTGATATGGACGGGAAGATAGGACGTTTGATTTTACAGCTGTGCTGGGTGGAGAGGGGAGTCTGGATCAGGTTCTTGGGATTGTAAGTGAGTCTGGCCTAGGTTTATTGATTGCTAAGTGTTGACAGGGTAGGTACGATCCACCACGTAAGGAAATAAACCTGACAGTGGGTTTGTACAGCGTACGATCTTGCTACAGATGGGTATAAGTTTCACTTTGTAGCTATCAATAATGATTCTCAGGTATGTCCTGTCCTACACCTCTTTCTGAACCGGAATAGGACTGGTAGGAAAGTACTCATGGCATACATTAGACTAGTACTCGCAGTTTGAGTAGGTAGGGATCTTGCAGCTGACGAGGATTATAAAACACGCAGCTGGGCCTTATGGTAGTTGGTTACCGATGAGAATTGACGTTGAACATCGGTAAAGATTTTTCTAGGGTTGCTCGGTATATATTTACAGAATACACCCTTTATAGAATAAACAATACAATGATATTCTCTATGGTTGCATGAGACGAATAGCTGTAATTGTGATCAAGTCATCATCATAAAACCACTTCGGCTATTTCAACTCCCCTTTCATCCTTTCTGTATCTTAATGAATATATGTATTTCTGTCAAAGACCAATAAACAGAACATTACTCTGTTTTGTTGGCGCTACTGCTCTTCTTTCACACCTAATCATTGTCTTCATTAACTTTACGTATGTGTTTGAAAATGGCTTCACCTACAAAGATACGTTTGGGCCGCTGCTCTGTCGACATGTCAGGCCATGGAAAATGTCCCTGCAAGTCAGGGTTGTGTCCTTTACTCAAACCATCCACTGACTATCTTTGCGATGGCTGTTTTCATTCAACTTCCAACCATGAATACAGTTGTAAGTTTCTTCCAAACTACAACTATCAGCTCCCCTGACTGACCTCCGTGTTGCCCTTGACATAACACCACACATTGAAATTATTGCAAAACTTGTTAAACTCTCGGAGTACAATGTCGTACATGATAGAAGCACCACTGCTTCCGGAAAGAGTTGGCTGGCGCATCTCCTAGAATGTTATTACTGGAGACGTGGAGAGCCCATGGTGTCCCTTTTCATCTGGCCAGACACCTCGAATTCACTCGAGTATCTGACCGAGCAGTGCAGAAAAGCCGGGCGTATTGTTGTGACTGCCGGTAACGTTTGCGATTCAGACATCGTCTTCGTACTTGATGAAGCCCAGTGCTCGTACACTGACTCGGCATTCTGGCTCGGTTTTATCAAGACACAAAGTCGCCTTCGTCGCGGAGCAAAAATGTGTCTCTTTGTATCCTTTGGAAGCTCACTAACAGGGCCTACGCAATATCTAAAGGGGTCTTTTCCTACATACTTTAGTTCAGAGCAGCGGGTTTCCCTAATAGTATCTAGCGTACCCGGCACTCCTGATGTTTGACTATTCTATAACCGGGAAGTTTGACGATGCAATGCTGAGGCTAGGTGTACTGCACAAGATATCCTGGGGGTTTACGTCCGATGCTCGCGATTATCTCTACTCTATCGCAAGTGGGCATCCAGGCGCTGTTTCCTCATTAATGAGTTACTTTTTCGAAGTATGGATCTCGATGATAAGATTTGTTGTTCAAGGCTAATTTCAGACCTACCGTTCTGAGCTAGGAAATGAAAGCATTCCTCAAATCACCAAGCAACGCATGGTGGACTTGTTGCTTGACGAGCAGACCGTCTTCGAGGGACTCGAATACAAGCCGTTCGCCTATTTCTTCCCGCGTATGTGGAAAATTACAGCCTCAGCAATGGAATTCCTTTGGTAGATACTGGAACAAAAGGCAGTCCAGTTTAACTTGGAGGATCAGTGATGCAATGATTGTTATAGTAACAAGTTGATCATGCACGGAGGACATAGACAAGGATGGCAAAGAGACTGTCTGCTTCTTTCCCACAAGATTGCACGAGAGTAGGCTCCACTCATTTTCTCTATTACATGCGAGTGCTGGTGTGCAGATATATCGAGTACTTCTTGCAATTGCACAACCCCAAGCCGTTCCCATCGTCTGAATTCCCGTCGGTAACTGCTCTGAGCGAAGCAGTTTTGCGTCGTTTCTCTCGAACGAGACTTCTGAGGACGCATGAACCATCGGTATTCAGTAAACCAGAATCCAAGTTTTATGAAGAATGGTATATAGCGTTCAATTCCTTGGTTGGTCGTGGCGTTTCTATCTCCAGTGAATGGTCATTCGCTGGAGAGGGTCGTATCGATTTTAGGATCAAAGGGCCAGGATGGGGGGGCCGAGATAATTCAAGATGGAGACAAGCTTAACGAGCACTATGAGGGGTTTTTATCAGAGGGCAGTTATAAAGGATGGATCTCAGAGGGTATTCTGAATGACTGGTTGTTGATGTTGGACTTTAGGGGCACACAGTCCCAGAGAGATACGGTATGGTCCTTACTCCTTTAGCAAGCTCAATCTAAATATTCTAGCTTCTGATACAAACTCTGGAATGTAATTATCAATGAAGACTATTCTCTCGCCCATGTACTCAACCGTAATAATGAAGTGATTATGCCTGAATTCCCGCTCCTTGATTGATTTGGGGTTGCGTGTTCTGATCACCATATCTAGTTGCTTTGTTGCCTTTCCATGTCGTTAGCATGTTACCTTAAATCAATTCACGACTGGTAGTTGAAGTATCTGTTTAGTTGAATGGTATAAATCGAACAAATCAGAAATTGCTACCCTTAACAGCATGTACGGAGTACTAAAGCTGCAATTGATTTATACATCGCCTATATTCTGTGATTTCTGTTGATTATTCTCTTAACTACAAGTAAAGTCTTGCTATCTCTGGCGCATCAGATTAAACGAACTCGTATCCAACTCCATACACGAAGAGTCCCACCACTGAGAACAATATAACTACAACAATATCAATACAACAGCAACGCTAACACCACCCTTACTCAAATGTAATCTCCAAATCTAGTTAATCCCCTTCTCTCTCGCTCCCCTCCAAGCCTTAAACCCAAAAAAACCAAGAAAAAATGAAATGACAGTCGAATCATACTATATCTCCCTGGAAACCCACCTCGGCAATGCCCTATTCTTTGGCGGCCGCTCGCACCTCTCCTACTACCACTCTCTCCCTGCGAATGCGGGATTATGGCAATATATAAAATCGCTGAATCCATTTCCGATATATCCAGCGTTGATTTCAATGGAAGATTAGGTTTTTGAATCGTTGAAGATTCAGGGACAAGGAGGAAAGAAAGGAGAGCGGGAGGGAGAAGTGCTAGATGAAGGCTGTGGGACGGGGGATATGGCAATTGATTTCGCCAAACAGAGATTGAAAGTCCATGCTATCGATCTACTACCTGGTAAGGTGTCTATTTCGAGGAAGAACGCTGAAAGCGAACTCGGAAAGCTCTACAAAACTGGCAGCCCTACGACTGCGAAATGTCTCGAGTACCTATCAATCTAAGGTGATTATCACGACCCCAGTCCTATATTTCCCAGCGACATATTCGACGCGGTATATACGATCTAAACACTCGCGCACGCAACTGATATACCCGTTTTTATTGGGGAGTTTTATCATGTGTTGAAGCCTGGTGGTCGGATTGCTTGTATGACTATGACCATTGGATGGAGTTCGCCTCTGCAGACGGGGGAAATGAGCAAGGTGCATCAGTATGGAGGGATCAATCCTACTGCTACTGGTACCATTGCAACTACGGGGAGTGAGAAGGATGGACGAGGATTAGCAGCAATTGTTCGGGAAGCGGGTTTCTCGGACGTGCGTGAGGAAGATCTAACGGCAAACGCGCGTCCAATGCTTCGGTTTCTTGTGATTTGTCTGTTTGTGTCGTATGTCATTGTATGGGTGTTAGGGCTTGAGGCGAGATTTATTAACACCGTTGCTATGGTTGTGGATTATAGACAGGGTTGAAAGTATGCTGGCGTTACGGGACGGGAGGAATAGGCTAGCCCCGGGGAGTGTTTAGTTTGATATGGGAAGATGATTTGTTGATAATGCAATCCATTTCTATTTACTCGTATTTTACATAAATCCAACCATACGCCACGCTAAATCACAACTTTTCCGACATGAAACATAAGCACGGGGTATTGAGCACGAAAATCTAAATAAAAAGATAACAACGAAAGAGAAGACGGCAGCTAATCTTCGTCCGTCTCCGTCATATCATCACTCACGCTCTCCTCATCACTCCCAGCCTCACTATCTGACCCATCATCGTCATCGTGAAGACCAGCGATACCCCGCCAGTGGACATAATCCCCTTCCAACCAGCGTCGACTCCGCGGGAGCTGGTACGGATCGAACGGGAAATATGCGTCAAGCTGGTATCCCAAATCATCGCCTGCGCGAGTCTCCCGCTCGACCTGGCTGAAGCGCGGGTCTGCCATGGATGATAGACTGCGGTACGATGTGATGCGGATACGCTTGTTGGTCTCGAGGATACTGAAGAGGTAGAGGAAGTCGAGGTGGTTGGATATCCGTGCAAATTCGGAAACAATGGCGGGGGAGCAGACTTTGAGGGGGTTGAGTTTGGACTGGATGGCTCGGTGAAGGGTTTCTTTGATGTAGGGTGGGAATTCGATTTCTTCGGGTTCGAGCTCGTCGACTTGATCAGGGGTGTCGCCTTCCATGGCAGCGGTGGTGAGGTCGCGCCAGCGGAAGCAGAAGATGTAGAGGAGGGCTTGTGCGGTGGAGTAGAATGGACCGTAGCGACGAAGATCAGGGCCGCGGCAGGCGGGTTCGTATTCAATCCGCAGGTTATCCAAATGAGTAGTGAGGAGATCAAAAACGTCGCGAATCACGTCACCGGAGATATGCGCACCGCGGGCAACGAAGCTGGCCAGGTATGCAGCTGCCGATTGACGCATGATACCGGGCTGCAGTTTGTTAAACAAGAGCTGCACGCATGTCGCCGCAAAGCGATCGACAAGAATCGGCGAGGACTGGGAGAAGTGGAAGAGAAGAAACTGGGAGTGACGAGAGCGGTATGTAGGAAGAATGATACTCTGGAAGTGACTGAGCAAGAGGTCCAAGGCATTCTCCTTCTCGTCCAGTGTGCCCGACGTGAACGGAGGTGCATAGAACTCGAAGAGCAGATCGATCATACCATCCAACTTGAGGATGTTGTCCTTGACAGTCTGCATGCGACGCGACTCATCATCGGCAGAGTCGTCGCTCTGAACCGAAGCGTTGTCATCATCGTCATCCTCGTCGAAATTCGTATCATGCAAGAGATCTTCGCCCACTTCATCTTCAAAGTCTTCCATGTCGACCTGGATTTGGACATCAATTTTAACCAGTTTCTCTGTAACAAGCGCCAGAACATCGGCCTGAAGTTCAGGAGCGTAGCTAACTACACGAAGGATATTCTGGGTGTAGGCAATGTTCGCCTTAGCCGAGTCCGTGTCAAATGGAAAGTTCATTGACAAGATCGGAGACAACGACCCACTCCCAGATGGAATCAACTGCAATAAATACCGAAGCGCCATATGAACTCTTGTGTAAACTTCCGAAGCCTGAACAGGAGCGTATCCGGGGATCCTTCCAATACCCTTGGGCAGTTCACCCAGGTTATTGACCAGCATTTTCAGCACGGATCCGAGATAGCTTCCCTGAGCAGCAGCCAGATTCCCCATAAACCGAATAAACAGCTTCACATACGACTCATCCCGCCCGAGCCATTCACTGCTCAAAACTGCATGCACCAACCCATTGCAGCTGCGATCCAATGACGCAACATTTGACAGCAAACCCATAAGATGGTGTTTTAACGTACTATGCGAGGGAACATCATACGACGAGCCATCCTCGTCTTGACGTTTCGGATCGACCGAGAAAATCTCCTTAATACGATCGTAGGCCTCACTATCCGCACCCGAGATGTGACGCTGAAGGGCTCTGCGAACTTCTTCCCGAACAACAGCCGCACTCTTCTCCATTACAGTACCAATGTTGTGTTCACGGCTCTTAGGCTCCTTGGCCGGTACCTCGCGCATATCTACCTCCTTATCGAACTGTACTCGAACTCGCTTCTTTGGGCTAGGAGCTGCATCGCTTCCCTCAGATGCCGCTGACGATGGTGACAGCGACAAATCCATATCCGTCATCTTCCGTTTCAGTGAAGGCGTCGAGGTCCCAGTCTTGGAGGTCTTGAGAATAGGCACAGGCGAAGAGGCCGCTAACATGGAGGGGTTGGGTTTCGGCTTGGATGATGTCGCAGCTGGGCGCGAAGCAGAGGTGGCAAAGGTAACCATGGCTATGGTGAGGAATAATAAGTGATCGTAGGGATTGGCAAAATAGGTAAGGCTACGGGTCTCGTCATGGATTTGTTCGTAGGAGTTGTTGGTGGTCGAGTGACAGCAGATTGGTCCAAGCACACGACACCAGTATCAGGCTGAGCGGTCAGACCAGAACAAGAGGATTAAGAATAGGTAAACAAGAGAGTGAATAATAGGGAATAAATGCCACTTATATCACAACATAAAGTCTGAAGAAAGAACGATGTGTCTGCAGCCCAACACAGATGGCGGATGCTGCTCTGGCGTCGAGGAGCAAAGCCGGGGAGAGCAAATTTTTTTACGTCGGCTGTGGGGCCTGAGGCTCCAGACCCGTGACCATCGCGTGACCGCGACGCGTTACCGTTTTAGTGGTCATATCACGTGGTGCCACATGGTTTCCCACCCTATGTAATTATTGCGACTTCACTACGGAATATTATGATTTCAATATAATTACTTCAAATACAATTCAGTCCATTTCCATTCACGCCAGATATCTTTGTCTCGTAAATGTTCCGTAATCCCATTGATAAATAACAAAAACAGAAAAGGCCACCGATCCGATAACAAACGCAGGGGTAATCAGTCAAGTACCCAAATGGTATATAACAAAACGAACACAGAACAATTAAATAGCATAAAAAACATGTACAAATGAAAAACGAGTGGAAAAGTCACACGGTGGTGTACACTGATGACGCCTGACAGGAAGGGAAAATAGCCTGTTCTCCTCTTCCGTATTGAGCGACATTCCGATTCCGGATCCGACGATTCACAGCCAATGAGCAACACTGATTGGCCCCAGCTGGTCGTCGAAAATGCTTCCGTACAGATCATTCACCTCGACGAGATAATCGTCTACGGTGAATTTCCTGAGGCCCTTGCTGAGCAAAACAGCTTCTTCTTCGTCAAGTCGCCGGGTGGTGCCACCAAACTCCTCAGCCACCTCATTCACCTGCTCCAGCTCCTTGCCAAATGGATGCGCTTCCGTCTTGAAGGACGGATCGGGTGCTTGACGAACTGACGGGGTGCGAGAGACGTTCAGTGGCGGAGGATCTAGCCTTGAAATCGAACGCTGCCGGGCCAACTCCTGATGGGATCGTTTGGTGTGCGATAGCGCCCGTCTTGGGACCATTGGTGCATCTGTAGAAGAAGTAGTCGAAGTGGATGACCGAGTGTGGCTGACTGTTGTCGCCGATCGCTTGGGAATAAATTGTTGTTTGGGGAAATATGATGCTTGATTCGGCTCGATGGGCGAAACATCCCGGGACGAGTCATCTGGCGAAGTGATGGGCGTTCCGAAGCTCTGCTGGGAGAACGACATCTCCGAGTCGTCTGGCGATCGTATGGACGAGGATGAAGATGATGTTGCAGAGCCCAGATCGGGCGCATTGTAAGCCAGCATGTTGGTGGTCGAAACCAATTGCACAGGGCCCGATATCTTTCCCCGTTTAATAGTGCCCGACGAGAACTTGACTTGACCCTCACGGTAGGGCATAGGGGCAGACACCTCGGGACGCTTGTGGCGTTTGGTGAACGCACGACTGAGGCTGGTCATGGTTGTTGGTTTGTCGTGAATCGTAGGTTAACTAAGAATATAAACCCTCTGGGTTTCGCCTTTTTTATCGTTGCGGGTCGAGTTGACGTATCAAAATTGGACACAGCAATGCTGGACGATCTCAAACAGTGGAGAAATAGCGATGACAGCAGAAGGAATGGAAGATGATCGGAATGAGCGTTATCAGCGACGAATGCAGTGACTCTCGAGTGACAGGTAGTATTGAAGTTGTGAATGAATGCGGTGGTCGGAGTGTGTCTTTGCACAGCAAGAGAAGACCACTGTAAAATCCAATTCTCTTTACTCCCTTCCTGTAATGATTATTCTCCGTAGTAGAGAATATAGAAGGAGCGCACAACCGCGAACACGTCCAATACTAACAGAATTAACCAGTGTCCAGAAACCAGCCGGGGACCCTGGAAAAAGTAAAAATATAAAATTGAAAAAAAAAAAAAAAAAAAAAAAAAAAAAAAAAAAAAAAAAAAAAAAAAGGCAACGAAGGCAAGGAATGAAAATGATATAATCACCGCACAGCAGAGATCAATTCCAGAGGCGAAGAACCCCAAGAGAGGCAAAAGAAAGAGAGAGAGGAATGTGGGAGGAATAAAGTATGGGAGGGAGAGACGAAAGGAGAAAAAGAGGAGACAAAGCGAAATGCCACTTTTTCTGCCCGCTTTGATTGATTGATGAGGTCCGTGAACCGTGGAGATTGGCCCAGACAAGGTTTTTCGTGGTCCATTCTTTGGGATTTTGTCCCATGGTTTACTTTTGTATGTACTTAGGGGCTGACCTCCGGTGTTCCGGCAGGCAAGTAGACCCTCTAACAGTACCCTGGATGCCACATATTCGTGCATGTATGGAGCCCTCTGCGATGTCTATCCCAAGCATCCAGGAGGCTCGCCTGATGCACTGGCCAATCATGGCATCTCCGGCCGAGCATCCTCCAGATGAAACGCCCGCGGCGTCTCAACTTGACTCCTGTCAGCGATAAAGTGTGCTATCGATTCTGGTTTACAAGTACTATGCTTCTATGTCCTGCTGTCTCTGTTTTTTTCCCCCTGAAAATGTGAAAGGGAAACTCTCAGTATGCAGGTATTCAACAATATCCCACGCCTGTGTACTCTGCTCAGTGGACCACCCCACTTCTCCATCGGGAAATGCCCGATCCAGACTAATGACTCAGCATCTTATCCACAATCTACAATTACAGCATTTCATACATTTTGTATGGCATTCCGTAGGATTGAACATACAAGCAAAGTTCAATAATGGCATTATTCAGATATACAATGCACTCGTACCGTGAGGAAAGCCCTTGCACTTCCATACCCAATAGAGACACATCTCCCTTCGTGTTCCGCCCTACGATACTTCTATTGTACACATCATCTCCAGCGCGGATGAACTATGGATACACCACATTCGCTCAACCATGGAACGTATCTATCAAGGGCTCGCCTTTTCATGCCTGAGGCTACTATCTGGTCTAGACAGTTAGTGGCAAGCGAGACTTTCGTTTTCCCGCTCCCTCCCTTGGGTGTGCATCTCCCTTCGGTGTGCGTCTGGCTGGACTGACTGATTCGCATGGACAGAACACGCATGTACGCAATGCGCATCAGTGGTACTCTGCACTATTAAGTAAGGTACCCGTTAGCTGCCACTAACCCTGATCGATCGATCGCCTGCGTCTGCATCCAGACCAAGTCGATGGACCCTGAAGCCGGCGAACGGCGAACTCGCAGTTGTAGAACCAACTTTACCATCGTGGCGTCCAGCCACTTGCTATCAGCTGTCGTGACAGCCACCGGCAAGGGTACGCGTTTTCACGCCGGATAACCGGCTGTTTCTCGGGTTTGGTAGTCCACGGTGCAGTGACTTGAGGTACAATACTTGGCGGTCTTTCGTCGTGACTTGGTCGTCCTCGCCGGCATGAATTTTCGGGACATCCGGCGCTGTCATGAATATTCGACTAAAACGATCTCCAGATATCACATACTCCGTAGATGCCCTTTGACGTCAGATGATCATTAGCCTTAACTCAGATACATTATGAAGAATCTGTCTCAAACTCTCGGTGCGTCAGACTGAGAAGACATGCAGGTTCGACGTCACTATAAATATCGACCATGAATATGCCTGTTCAGACTCAGCTGCTGTACCCCCTGAATGAGTAACTATTTCTAGCATGAAAAACTCAGACATTCAAATGCACAGTCCCTGTGATGTACAATGTCGTGCATGAATGTCAGGTACATGCATGTCACCGCCTTATACTGCAACCCCGTAACACACAGGCGGTGAGCAGATTATCGGCGGCCAACGCTCAGATTGATTGACATGCACGGTCCACTGGGGTATCTAAACCTTTCTATTCCTGCAAATATATAAAAAAAATCTATTCAACAATATTCCATCTCTTCTAAATTTAATCCTCATCCATCGACTCCCAGCCATCAGGGCCAGGAGCTGCCTCGACCTCACCTGCATCGCCATCATCGTCCGAATCGTTCTGATCTGGTGCGACACCAACGGTCCGTTCTTGCACATCGCCCTCGAGAGATGGCATGCGCGAGACGAACGCGCGACGGACGGCACCGTTGGTAGAGGTATCCCACACCTGCATGACGCCCTTGCTACCGGCAATTGCCAGACGGAAGCTGACGTCCGTGTCGGGAGCGAAAGTGGTTGAGAAGATCTTGCCAACCTCAGGCTTGCGCGTGACGACCATGCTGGGCTTGTTGTCGGCAATGTTCCACAGCTTTACCTGCTTGTCCGTGGAGCCGGTGACGATAAATCCGGGGATGGCGGGGTTGATGTCGAATGAGGAGATGGACGAGTCGTGCGCCTGTAGCGACCACACAGGCTTGGATTGTTGTGGGCTGGCGGGGACATTACGCACATCAAACCGGTAGACCATACCGACGTCAGTGGTAACGTAGAAGAAGTTGGGGTCGTGGACGTCCCAGCGGACGGCTTCGACGTCTGCGTCGACGGCCCAACGGGCCTTGGAGTCGGGGGCGCGCATGTCTGCGGCGACGATGGTGCGGTCGTAGCTACCACTCAGCAGGACGGTGGACTCGATAGGGTGCCAGTCGAGCGAGCAAACCTTGTCGGTGTGGTGGGTGTAGGACTTAGCGCACTTTCCGGTGCTCAGGTCCCAGAGCTTGACAGTTCGGTCGGCGGAGGCGGAGGCCAGCAGGTTGCGGTGTTGGCGGTTGGCAGCGAGCGCAAGGACCGAGTCGACGTGGTACTCGTCGTTGGCCTTGGTCTTCTTCTTTTTCTTGGACTTCTTTTCTTCGTCGTTTCCTCCCTGGCCCAGAATGGCGTTAGGGTACATACAGTCCACCACGTCGAGGTCCCAGATTTCGATATCCGACTCCATGGTTCCGATAGCGACAAAGTTACCAGAAGTTCGTCCCTCAGCAGCCTTGCCAACAGGGATATCAAGCCATTCGACACACAAAGGGATGGCAGGCAGCATAATGTCGTGGTGCACGTAGAGATTATCCGCCGCGTCTTCGTAGACATAGACCTCAAGATGAGCAACCTCATCCTCCACCTTACCCGCGAGCACCAGGTTATCCGTAGGCAGGATTTGCAATTCCTCGCGTTCCTCCTCCTCCTCCTCCGGCGGCATCACAAGGTAGGGGTCCTCTTCGTTGGGTTGGTGGTAAGCCAGCGACTTGACATTCCCGAACATTGTAATCTTCTCGCCATCCTCATCAACTTCGTCGCTGTCATAGTGGTCGAGATCGTATTCTTTAAGATCATCATCGTCACTACCAACCACGTTAGCACCATTTCCATCCATCCTAACATCCAATCTGACATCAAACTCACTCCTTCTTCTCCGACCCATTCTCAATACCATCATCCTCCTTAGCACCCTCCTTCTCCTCATCCTCATCCATAGCCTCATCTTCTTTGCCCTCCTGAGCAACGCTCAGGTCGCCCTGCGCTTCCTCCAATTGCATCCGCGCAAGGTTGGATATCCGGTTCATCTCTTTCTCGTCGATTTCATATTTGGTGGGGAATTGGGCTGCAGCGCCGCGGCGCACCCAAGTGGAGGTCGTGATCATGGACATCGTGAGTTATATAGCAGTAAATAAGATGAAATACGAATGAAGAACTTTTCTGCCGTGATGCGGCGGGGTGTTGATATCCGTTGGTTTCGTGTGGAATTCAATGAATCATAAACAATGAAAATAGTGGTAAGTATCAGGCCATCAACAGACGACACCCAGATAGAATGAGAAGCAGAAGTTCTCGTAAACAATGTAGAAGCAAGACCTTCTATGCGATTCGAGGCCGTGCAACTTTTTTTTTCTTGGGCGGAGTGAGAAATTTCCTGCTTCCGTCCGGCAGAATCCATTCCGATTTCTTGACCGCCCGGTATTTGCTCGATGCACCAATCATACAATCTTCAAATCAAGACGGTTTTACCATCATCGCGCATTATTCTCAATTATATACCCTTGATTATTACACCTACGCTAGGGCAAACACCCAAAATGCATTCCCACCTCCACACCCCCTACAATGCCAGTACGTCTCCCACCATCCCCCATCAACCAAAACCCGCCGAACCCCAATCCAAACATACCTTGCTAACAAACACCAGACTGCGAAGAAATCATGACCGCCCTAGACGAATGCCACGCCCGTGGCTTCCTGCACAAAGCCATCGGCAGCTGCAACGACATCAAGCGCGACGTCAACCGGTGTCTCGCGGCGGAGCGGTACGCGCGCGCAAAGCGGAATCGGGACCAGGCGAGGGATAACAGGAGTCGGATTGAGAAAATTTGGGCGGAGGAGAGGGTTTTTGAGGGGAATGTTCCTGCTGCTGCGGCAGGGGAGGGGGAGAAGCATTAGTTGCGGGTGTGAGTTTATGGCGGATGCAAATGTGAGTTGATGATGGGACGGGTGTATTATGATTGCATTGATGGAATGGCGTTTGGGATCATGTGGACTGTATATTATCTAGATATACCCTGGTATATACATACGCAATTATGGGAATTACTCTTTGCGACCATCGATTGAATTCAATTTAACTTTTATATACAAACCCATGCCGGAACGCCATTCCATGATGTATCTGCAGTAGTCAAGTCACTCAACATTCATTGAATCCGCGGGGCCATCGTTAGACGGCTCACCACCATCACCATCACCATCACTACCACCCTCCCTCTTGCTATGGTGACGACGCCGCCTCTTGGGTTTTGGTGCACTCGACTCACCCTCCTTCTGTTCCGGCGCATCATCACCTTCACTCTCCTTAGACTTCTGCAGCTTCTGCTCTTGCTTCTTCCCCTGTGCACCCGGCTCCCTCTTCTTCGGCTTCTTGACACTCAACGGATTCGGCCCCTTGACCTTATTCTTCTTCTTCTTCTTTGGCTCACCCTCACCACCGCCCTCGCCGTCCCTCTTCCTCTTGCCCAGACTCGACTCATCATCCAACCCTATTCTGAACTTCCCTTGCTCAAACCCATCCCTAACACCCTCTGATTGCACACTCATCGGCTCAAGCACCATGACTGATCTCTTTACATACACAATCGGCACACCCGGGATAGCACGCGTATGAGCCCTCAGCGCGCGCGACTTCCGCACAGCATCGACGGCATCCATCTCCGCACGCTTCTTCTTCTTCATATCGCCCTGTGTACTGGCGACGACCTTTTCGGGGGATTGCGGATCCGCGGTCGCAAGAATGTAATGTTCCTTGTTCTTCTTGGAGTCCGGCGAGGGCGAGAAGAGAGAGAGAAGGCAGTCATTTTCGTCGATGGGGGCATTGTCTTTGTTGTGAGAGCAGTGGCGTAATGGGACGACTGTAGGAGGGGGGAGGTGATCGGGACGGTAGGGGCTGTTGGTTCTGGGATTAATGGGCTGGCTGGCCATGACGGCTGCGAGAGAGCATTTTGTCAATACTGCAAAGTGGTTAGCATGAGCGGCAATAGATTGTTGTCGGCGGGTAGCACATACGAGGCTTGACTTGGCCTTGCAGTGTGCGTTCGAGCGCAGGAATGATCTCCATCTTAAATGAGTGTGTTGCGCGAAGGAAATTCGAGTCAACTGTTTATAGCATTAGTATCCATGTTACCATTATCTTTTCAGTCCGCGGATTGAATTGCGACATACCCAACACTTGATACGGCTCACGGAAGTTAAATGCCAGCTCATACTGGTGCATTAACTTGCGGTACTTCTTTGAACGTTTGGCCCTCATTTTGATTTTCTTTGCGAATTGAAGTTGTCACTGAGAAGAGGAGAAAATAATCTTGCTGATTGAGTCCGCTTCGAGAAACTTTTTTTGCCGGGCGGTGTCGCGGAGCTTTAGATATGGTCCGTGCTTTCTATGGGATTGAGGGTACGGAGTATGGAAGAGATTATATGGTTGTTCATGCGAATTGTATGGGTTGATTATTTACAAATAAATGTATCCTCCCTGCTTAATTACAAATTATATTGGCTCCCGCATCACCAAGCGGGTCCATATGTCCGAAACATTCTTTATGAACATGATGCAAATGCACCTGGTATCATGGAAACGCCAAAAATCACTGGTAGATAGATGTGTGTATGTCTCAGCAAAGGTATCGTGTCAATGTGGAACTCAGAATTTGATGCTCATTAGTGTCACGCCAGTGGGAATTAGTCGGCGCTTCATATCAAGATGTTGAGTCGAGATGATGAGTTCCAGCCACGGTCCTTCAGCGAACGGGCATACATCAATCAGGGTCATAAGCTCGTGGAAGAGCAATTGCAATGTGGACTGTCAGCTTTCTCTTCTCTTACAAGACCCAACCACGACACTGATATCGTCCATTTTCCCTGAGACGGTCAGCACATGTCCATAGTAATTTTCAACGGCCGAAATCGGTCAACTCACCCCCTTCAATAGCTAACCCTTGGTAAACTGCCTTTTCCATATACGGGCTCTCAGCAAAAGGATCCTGCGCAATGACCAGGGCAGCTCTCAGCAGCTCCCGCGCCACAAAGACCATCCGCTCATCAGCCAGGGCAGCCGGAGGGGCCCATTCAGAATCCTCGTATTCATCCCGTCCCTGCTCCCACTTCTTGACACTTTCCACGGTGATGGTCAAGATTTCATGTTCCCAGAGGTTGTCAAGGACGCCGTCAGACAGAGCCAAAACGATATCATTCTCCTGTAACTCGACCTGTGCCAGTGCTGCGTCTTTCCGCGGGGTGTCTATGCTATTTGTCCCCAGCTGCATGGGACAATCGAACCAATGCCATTGTTCTTGCGTCCGGAAGAGGACCTTCTCCTCGCTGGGACGAATAACAAGGACCTGGCAATCTCCCAGATTTGTTACGTAGAGTATCGGTTTGTGCTCGCCTGTGTCATCGAGGGTCGAATGTAAAAGTGCGGTTACTGACGTTGTTGTCCCGTACCATTCGCTCGGAGAAGTTGTCGCTTCGACGGTCTCTTCGTAGGCACGTTGTAGATATTCGACCGGGTCGGGGGCGGTAGTGTCGTCGAGGTTTCGCTCAACTTCGAGGGCCCAGAAGTGCAATAAAAGTCGCGACCAAAGCCTATTCAGCGTACATAAGTCAGTAAAGTATACTGATTAGAATCTTGGGATAAGATGCTCACGCAGCATGGCCTCGCGACCTAGTCGCCCAAGCCCCTACCCCATCATTCACCCCGAGGAAATTCTCAGCAACCAACACAGCATCGTCACCATTATTCAGCCCCCGGATATGTTCCCCCCTGATGGATAATCTCTTATCCTGACTATGATTATGAGTGGTCAGGGGCTCGGAAAACGAGGACGACGGCGGGGACAAGAACGGTGGGGGGAATGGGCGCGGAGGCCGTTTGGCGCAAAGCGCATAGCCCGTCTCGAAGCAGAACGGTAATTTGTGGTGTGTATTATTAAGACTGGCAGAAGAAGTCGTGTTTGTGCTAGATTTGATCTGGGTATGATTCTCGGAACCGGGGGTGATGACGCCGTAGGAAGGCCCGGCGCGATACCACCGCACGGGAGTCTGTCGTCCGCTCCACAGTGCTTTGATCCACCGGGGGCTGCTGAATGATCTCGCCGTGATATTCTGTGTGCTGATGGTCGTTGTTGCTAGGTTATAACGCCGGACTATAACCGTAGATGAGGAAGTGACAGGGGTAACGGCAGCCGCCACTTTTATGACCATGCCGTCCGCGATAAGAGAAATAACAAGCGCAGCGGATGAATTGAGAAATAATTATCTGTGTCCTTCTTTCTTTGAGGTCGTAAAGTCATTTCCGCGCGACGAAACAGAAAAGGGCGGAGTCATTTGCATGATGATGACTACCGCGATGCGCCGAGTACAGCTGGCCTGCACGTCCACTGCTCATTCCGACCTGTTATATCGGTTCTCTGAGAGGACAGAACGTTCTCTTGGCCTTGAAATCCGTCGAATCCCTAGTCTTTCCAGTGGGCTAAAGTTTGCATGACATCAAATCGCCGGGCGCCGGGCGCCGCGCTGTTCCTCGGTATGGTACAGTGCTATCCATATGCCCGGGGTTCGTTAAAGAGCACATCGCAAAAACAAACAAAAGTCGAAATAGGAATAAGAATAAGAGTAAGAAAAGCCGTCGCTTTTTTGTCCCTCATGCTCTTTTCCCGGACCGAGAAGAATTGCACTGATTTGGACCCCTAATCTCTCGCTACCGAATATAGTCACCATCCATCGACGTGGAAGACAGTCTTGTAGCCATCATCGACTGCTTCCTACCAGAAGTGGCACATATATGAGCGCTTGAATACTGGCAATTCGTTTCCCTGCAGTTGAAGTATTCATAGAGTGGATGGCTCTTAATGATATGGCAAGAGCGTCAGCCTTACGGTTCAGGTCCCACTACAGCAGCACAGAAGGTTCTGGGTTGCTGAAACACATAACTGTTGCCTGAACTAACTGGAGCAAGGCTCTAGCCTTGTTCTACTTTTCTTTAACTCGAACTGTCACGCCGTTTCTACAACTTCAACGTCTCCTAGACGAAGGATGCAGACTATACAACCGTACACGACCGTAAGTAAATCTTTTACCTCAACTACACATAAACTCATGCCAACAGCAGTCTCTCACAAACATTTAACTCACTCACAATGCACTGGCAACGCCGACGACTGATCGTCCTATCATTCTACCTGGTCTTCATCCTCATCTGGGCCGTGTGCTGGATAGCCAACGCACGATCCTCAACTCTGCGAACTCGATATCCTTTGCTTGCAAATTATCTCACAAGAAGTTCCATCATTGTGCAAATACCCGGAGAACGCAAATGAGGAAGCACACTTGGCACAAAAACTGCTGCGTGTATCGGATCCACTTCCCCTGACTGGCGCCTTACAGACTCCATTCAGGGTCGGCTAAACCACGGCGCTGATCAGATATAGTAAAATGTGTTGTCGGGTGTAATCGATAGCGGTGTGAGTATGGAAGCTGGTGGACAATGTTTCGGTCGATTATTTGCTTAATCTCGGTGCATCGCCTGGAAGAGACTGGGCTGATATTCGAATGGGAAGATTATGTCGCGGTATTTGATCATCGGTACCTTTAAAATCATGTATATACGCCTTTCATCATGTTGATACAGTCCTACTCAGGAGGAATTCTTCAGACTGTACACCTATTCTGTCTCTAGGCATTTACATTCTCCGTGTCCACATTGGTCGGGAAACCGAAGCTTTTTTTGGACCCGCTCTGTGGGTCAGCCCTATAGGGGTCGGACATCTATGCCGTATTTGGCGAGGTCTGTAGAATGAACTACTTATGGTCTTCTTTTACTTCTATCCTAGCCAAATAATCTAATGACGGATTAGCCCTGTACCTAGTATCCAGCCAGGGAAAAACACAGTAAGCATTATCCAATTCTCGTTTCTCGTTACTCATTACATTCAAAAAGCAAGAAGCGAACGTATATGTCCGTCTAGCTCCCCTCAGGAATCCAGAAGGGTACGACCCGGCAACAATTCATTCAGCCATGCGCTCCTTTTGAATCTCCTCCTCGATAAGCTGAAGAGCAAGACCCAGCTCATCAACCATCTGCGAGTCCCCGACGTGACGACTAATTACCGCAAGACCGTCGAAGATAGCCTTAGCCAGGCCGCTACACCTATCGCTCAGAGGCTGCACACCCGGACCCCGACGACGCTTAGCAACCATTATCCGCATCATGCGCGGCGCACAGGGACACGGGCGCTCGATGTTCATGGTGCAATCATGCGCACAATCGCAGGTCGACGGACACACGCACTTCCGCTCCTTGACAAAATCCAACAGACGGCGGCCGTTGTTTTCGCGGCGGATATCACCAATAGACTTTCCTTCGAGCTTGGCGAGTGTAGCCTGGCGGTGGTCGAGGATGATCTGGCGTTCCCAGACGTCCGGGCGGATGGTGTCGGGGTTGATAAAGGGGAGGTCGGAGACGGAGATTTCGCCGGGCACGGGAGCCTTGGGCATGATGGCGAGGTATTTCTCGGAGAGGATGGCGAGGACCTCGGCGGTTGGCATGAGGTAGACGACGGAGAGGCGGTGCCATTTCTGGCAAAAGGGGGAGAGCTCGTTGGAGACTTCGGTTAGGATGTGGCGGCGGTAACCGAGGACGTCGTCGAGGGAGAAGCCGCCGTTTGACATGCGGTTGGCGATGCGACGAATGAAGCCTTCCTGGCAGGCTTGGATGGTATGTTTGTTGAGTTCACTGCAGATGCTGGGCGAGTCGAGAATTTCCTTGCACGACAGAAAGATCTTGTACATGTGGCTGGGCTCGGGTAGGACGATTGTGTCTTTCGCAGAGGCACGACGGATGTCGACGGTGAACGAAGAGCAGAGTTCGACATTGGCCATTTCGGCGATGAGTCGGGCGTACACGGCATAGTATAGGTTCTCGACCATTTCTTTCAGCTCGGCCAAAGAGACGGAACGCACATAGTCTTCAGCACGCTTGATGTGGAACAGGAAGCCCATGGGGAAGTCGTCAAGCTTCGCTGTTAGCCCTTCATCTATTATTAGGGGGTACAGCTTACCTCGACACCAAAGCTCACAAATGCAACATACACAACTTTGGCAATGCCGTACACCTTGGAAAAAACAGACATGATACTGCTGACCTTGTCCAGGCCATTCTCGTCACGGATCTCCTCCACCAACGCCCCAGGTTGCTCCCAGTCAGGGTTATCAATACAGTAAGGACGGATACGACGCTCGATAGGAGACATCTATCTCATCAGTCAACTTCCTCTGCCGTATACGAAGAAAGTAAGGACTGGCTCACCAAAGCAGAAGAAAAAGAATTATCTGAACTATCAGACACTTCCTTTTGGTGCGCCATGGCTGCTGCTCTCTTTTTTGCTTCTTCTTCAAGCAGAGACTGCGAGTACATGTAAAAGCCGTCGGTGAGTTCGTTGATTTCAGTAGCAGGTTCAAGGGGTCTTGGCGGTTCTTCTTTTTCTCGAGAGTGACGCTTGGGGAAGAATTTAAAGAAAGCTGTTTCCCAGAGATGGTTGGCGCGGGAATTTCTCATGGCGGGAGAGATGCTTCCGTGGGTGTTAGGGTTAAGACCTGGGGTTGGGAGAGTTGATCGAAAAGTGATTACGGATTGTGAGGGCTAGTGAGGTATAAGTGGCTTTGTCGATGGGAGTGGTATAGAAAATGAAAATGATAAAAGAAAATAAAGGGAAAGAGAAAGAGAAGAAACATAGAAAATAGGTCAGCAGAGAAGAGAGCACTGTGATGAATGAAAGAAAAATATCTTCCTATACTTCTAAAAGTGAATGGTAGTACCATTCACAGCAAGACCAGCAGTACAGAGCTGTGGATGCGTTTTTGAAGGCTCAACATCCACAGCTGTATACAGCCGAAGCTTAGGTATACAGAAGCAACATGGACATGGTATGGCGACTGAGGTTGATGCCAAGGTTTCGTTTCGATTTGATCTGGTGTAACGGGCTTAGAAAAGCAATATATACTTGACGTGCATCTGGCTTACTCTACTTCCATTCTATATTGTATCACAGCATATCCAGGTAATGGCTAAGATTTTACCCATGCCACGCCCGTTGTATTCTGTATGTATTCAGGGTCTACGAAACAACGGGTCAACCTCCAAGACAGAATCTGCAAACAGAGGAGAATGTGGCAAAATAACCTCTGGAATACCCCAGATAGACTTGTTTGCTCTGTCGACATGCTCTGGTGATAAACACGCGCACTCGCTGAAAGAGAGGGACTACATATCGTCAACGAAGATTGAAAATAATTATCGTGAAGAAATAACCAACCTTCAAGCCCGTCAACCCCCTTACCCACTCCAAACCGATATCACAAATCTCATCCGGCAGTTTATCAACCTTTTCGACTTTTCTATCCAAGACTTGTTGACAGTTCTCCAACCAGAGAATCTCCAGCTGCGCACCAGGTGCATGCTCACAATCACCGCTCATACTCTCAGAGTCTGATCCTTTGTCGATACCTCCTAACCAGTTCAAGAATTCCGGTTGTGCGCCACTACACGTCCTCAACTTCAACGTCTTCAGATTAGGATTATTCTGCACAAGCATTGACAGTTGCCACGGCGTGGTACCTGCCCGCTCCATGATAATGGTTTCCAGTCCTGTGATCTTGCCGCAGGGTTTATATTGAGGTCCGATCCCGATCAGTGCATTCCAAGCCGTACTCCCCGGTGCTGGTTGGAACCACATTGCCGGCTTTGTAAAACCATCGCGGATATGCGGATGCTCAAATCGCAGTGCAAGATGGCGCAGTGAGTACTGGCAGTTTTGGCCTAAAGCCTGAGCACCTTGAGCATCTAGGTCGTATGCCATGAATTCCAGCTCTGCAAGAGAGCTCCCATAACGGTTGACGAATTGGGCGAAAATTTCGTTTTGGTTGCGGATCATTTGATCCATTAAAAGGTTGGGTCGGCTGCATCTCTGGAGTATTTTGAGACTGTCCTTGGTGTCATATTTATCGTGGAGCGATGATGAACCAGTCGAAGCAAAAGGAAGACGCGGTTGGATAATGTTGACGGTGTACATGGAGGGTTGTGTTTTGGTGCTTTTGACGTCTCCTGACTCACTTATTTCGTCTGGAGCTGCCCATCCAACTTGTAGGAAGGATACGACAGAGTGTATTCGCTTCTGGAATACGGCTAATCGAAGATGCCGGACGCACAGGATATGGCGTTCATAGTTGTTGCGCGATGTTGCGCCGAAGGCGAGCAAGGACTTGAGAGAGAGGTGGGAAAGGATTATAAATATTAATTCTAGCGGCAGGATACTGATTTTATCCATCGTCTTGCCAGTTCATGCGATCTCGTTTTCTACTACCCCGATGATTTGCGGTTTCAACCTGGTTAACGCGTTAATAAACATGCCAGCGTCGACATCAAAAGCTCACCTTGTACAGGGGCTTAGTCTCTTCCAGTTAACTATCCCGATTTCTATATGATTCAGTGTTTCTGGGATTATAGTGATGGAGCTGGCCAAATAAGGACCTTTGGGTTCTTTGTTTTGACCGCGGCATTCTTTCTGTAGGCATTTCGTGTCCTGTGCATTCTTCTTTGCCAACTGAACCATTAATGTCTCAGGGTACCATTTTTTGCTTGTTCTCTTCTTTGCTTTCTCAGCATTTACAACTACAAGTAGCACAGACCCCGACGCCATGGATAGCAAACTTCGAGTCCGGATTGGAGACTGAGTATCACCCTGGATCGCACCAGCCCAGCATATCAATATTGAGGCTCTTCCTGCAAATATTGAACCTTGTTGGCTAGTTATCTCGCTTCTATTTGTCAATTTCCGATCCTGGCACCACGCAGTGCATTAGTACCTGCAAGCTGAACCCGGACCAGCAAACATCCCTGTCCGGAAAAGTAAAAATGGTACTCGGTCCTTGGGAACCGGCACGAGGCACATTGTGCGATCAATCGGTATGCATCAATAGTATCGCGCCCGGACCATGTTTGCTTGTCGTAGTCATCCCATTCAGTTTGACACGTGCGGAGTAGTAAGTTTGTGCAAGAATATCCCAGGGTTATTTTTGGGACGCCGATGGTGTCAAGGAAAAGGAAAGATAGCAGAATGTCGCAATCTAGAAGGACACTGGAATGGAAATTTTAAGCCCTAGCCCTGTCCTGCTCTATAAGCGCTCCCTTCGTCTTCGGCTATCGGCTAAATTGTATCTCACTAGCGTATTCCGTATGGAGGACGTATGTGACGATTTCGAAGATTGCAGACATAGAGCGGACTGATATTTTGGATGCGCTTGTCAATATATATAGCGTGCTAAGACGTCTGCTTGTGATGTCATTTCTGTTAGTTTGGTTGAATCTGTGAGTTTGCGTATCTGAACGCACTCGCCCATCCTTTCCATTAGACTCTGTCTTCCAGACTATCTCCATTGACCTCGTTTGTGATGTATCGAGCACGGTTGCAGTCATCAAACGTCATTGCCATTCTACGACATGATGAAGATAAACATCAAGAGCAACCTGTCTACTGCAATAGAACAGTCTTCAATGCAACTTTCAAGCCAGAACCTTGAGCGGAAAAAAAAATTAGATGGAATACAAGTCAAGTAATTTGTGTAGAAAAAGATGTAGAGGTAGAAGAATTAATTATTTTATAGTTGCTAATACAACCGTATCTTCAATTGATTTATTCTATACACTGACTTGATACACTCAAAGAACATGATACTGTTTCAGCTGTCCGGGGATCTACTGCTGCTTATTTTGGAGTGTAGAGAGTCGCAGCAACATGTTAGTGCACTCTGCTGGTCCAACCTGCTATCTCCATGACACTCTCAACGACTGTATACAAGTGTGACTCGTGGTATTATGGAAGCAGTGCGCTGAAGTGGGGAGCCTTTTATGGTCACATGAGTATTGTGAAAGCCGCTGCGAGAAATGGTGCAAATGTATACACCAGGATGGAGATTCGTGGGCCAAGATCGAGACGACCTGTTGAGTCAACAACTTCTGCCAGAGCGCAGGACGGTCATGCCGTTGGTCCTGGCGACTGGCTCGGACGGCTCGATATGGGTCATTTTCCTACTCGACCACGACGTCGATATCGATCTCTATGTAGGACAGACACCACTGATAGCCGCAACACAAGGGGTACATACTTTTGTGGTCGAATGTTTGCTACAAGCGGCGTGGACGTCAGGATTGATGAACGCATGGATTCAGTGTATCTAGCGGCAAGCAGTAACCAAGTCGGCGCCCTTAAATTGTCACTTCGCCATGCAGCCGGTCCCAATGGCAGACTTTTATATCCAACCCTGATTTGTGCGGAATAGAATGATTATATTGACGTTGCTCGACCCCTACTATATCATGGTGCCAACATCCTGGTCAGGGACCTTAACGACAAGTCGCCCTTCATGCACGCAAAGCAAAACCTCAATCCGTCCATGAAACGACTGCTGTTGAGATACGGTGCGGACACAACTGGTACAGGTAAGGAAGATTGAGTGCGGGACAATCTTCTTGATCTTTATCTAGTGTGGTCGTTTTAATATACAGTCTACTTAGAAGATGTTAGAGCCAATTAAAATCAGATTGCGAAGAGCTATATGTATCTAAATGTGCTAGTAAAAGCGCCAAATTATTCTCTTAGAATCGTCCAAAACACCCGGACCCTCAGAAGTTAAGCACTCATCAATATGCTGACCTGTCAAAATTTGCACTTCGCAGAATCTTTCCAGTTTGTTTCTTTTGATCAACTGATCAGTTTGCATCTTTTCCACGACAAAGAACACCAGGTTTCTCTCAGTTCTACTAGTGCTCCAAAGTGTCTTCTATGAGAAACATTCCACCTCTCGTTTTAGTCCTTAACTTCATCTTATTAGCCATGGTGGGATATGGGTTAGCTTCCTTCAAAACTGCTCCTGCTCATTGTAGATGTGTTGGGTTGGCAGGGAGATACATTTGCACTTTGCTGAACCAATCGCCATCTGTCTTACACGCTCATTGACTTTATGTACAGGCCCAATGTAAGGGCCTATGAGAATACTGCACTAACATGGGGTGTGTTTTATGGCAACATGAAAATCATGCAAGATGCTGTTGAGCATGGCGAGATCATAAATTCTAATGGAGCAGTTCTCCTCCAGACATCTCGGGAATATCAAACCATTTTGATGACTTCTGCCTTCATATCCGGCTTGAAGTGACCACGTATAACTCATCTTATATCCTGGATGACGGTATCGCCACACCCCTGATCCTCGCGGCTGGTTCAGGGCGTTCCGATACAGCTCGGTTTCTCCTTCAGCACGGCACATATATCAATCACATTGAAAAGGACATGACAGCAGTAATGGCTGTTGCACAGGGAGGTCATACCAACATGGTCGAGTTTATGCTGCAAGATTATGCAGAGGTCACGCTCAGGAAAAGCACGAATGCGTCGGATTTGGTAGCTGACAGTGATCACATCAGTACTCTAGATGAGCTACTTCGGCATGGTGCAGATCCCGACGACTATGTTGAAGAGAGCCTGGCCCATGCTCAGGACCCTTATGACTCCGACTCCGACCTCAACTCGTATCCAACTATCATCAAGGTGATATAAAATGATCGTTTTGAAATGGTCTAGATGTTGCTCGACTACGGTTCCGACATTCAGGTCGAAGGCTTCTAGAGCAAGACGCCTCTCATGTACGCGATTAATAACGGCTATTGGGATATGGTGCGGCTACTGTTGGAGATGGGCGCAGATTCCACCGAAGAACACGATATGAACGGAGCGAGGGGTACTCAATCCACTCCTTTACCCCCGAGGAAGAAGGAAGTGAATAGGATGATGCATCATCCTAAGGCATTTATCGGCAATATTTGAATTCACATATAATGACAGCTCTTTTTAGAAGCAATTTGAATAAATAAAATTCATATTGTAAAACCAGGACCTGTGAATTCCCTGTTCCGGCTAGTTTTACTGTTTCTGGTATAGTCTCCTGATACGCCGTACTGTAAACGCTGCCCACCTGGCTTCCCAATATAAAAGAGCCTTCCCTCACTGTTCTGACCTCGTCTCCTCCCAAATCTTTTTCTCTTCCCAAACTCCCTCCAATATTCTGCACTCACCCATATTCCTGGCAATTTGAACTTCGCCACCTCCTTTCTTTTATTTTTTCCGGAAATTGCGGCTGCGCCCTCTCACCTCCACTTCTGGTTTCCTTTTCGTTTACGTTGACCGGTGTTTCGAGCTGATTCTGTCTCCCTCTATTTTTTGTACACTAAATTGGTTCATATCCTTTGCTTCCCTATCTTCTAATAAAACTCGAATTTACATGAGGTCTTGCTTTTCCGGCCGCTCTTCATTAATGGTATCCGCCCTTTCGACTCCCTTATCAAAGGAAAGATATCGACTCTAGGCTTGACAGACTCCCAAGGCTGATTACAGCTTACAATCGACCCCATTCGGTGCCCGTCCTGTGTTCCACTTTCGCCCTAACCACGCCGATCCCATGTGTTGCGTATGCGGTTGGAACGCTCAGATGACAATGATTTAGCATCCGGGAGAAACAAATCCAATGGCATAAATGCCTCACCTGTGGTTTTGTTGGTTATTTTTGCCACAGACACCGGTGAAATTCCCGCAGAGACGGTTCTGTAAAGTCTGGAACCAAACCTCACTGCCAAGTGATGAAAGATTGGAGTTCTGTCATCAAATTTCTGGTCTGCTACGTCCCATGACACGCTACTGTGGAAAGGACAATGCTACAAGAACAATCATCTGCTGATGCAGAATTTCTTGGCAAATGACGTGCACGATGCTCTCGTGCTCTCATGACCATAATGCTGATTTCACACCTCACTTTGAGCAATACGGGCAATGTTTAGTTGATCCTGCCATTGACTGTTTAGCATTCTGGGATGCATTGAAGCTCAATTCCAGAGTGATAGGGATGCAGCAGCAATTTCAAGGCGCCCAGGGCATGGATTAGGCTATAGCATTTATGCCACATCAATGTGTTCTGTTGTCGAAATCAGAGGTGGTTCAAGCGAATCGAATGATTTGGCTTCCATTGCGCGTGTGATGATGGAGCTGATGCAGAAATATGCCAAAGATGATAGGATCGTTGGTACTGACAAATTTGATAGCTGACGGAGTTGCTTAGCTGCTATTGAAGCTCTCTCTGCTACAACGTCCACTGGCTTATTGGAAGAATTGAAAAGGGTTTGTAGTCCTCTCTTTGATTTTGGAAGCTGCTCATTGGTTTCTAGCAGTGTCTTTTGACGTAAATCCATTAGTTTCCTGGTGATTTAAGTGATCTTGCATGATTTGCTCTGATATCTACGTTTTGATTGTACATGTTACAAAGCATGGACGTTTGTTATATAGCATGTTTGTTTGCTTTGGTCTTTTCAAAATAGGGTACGAACCCCTCACACACACTAGGTAGCTCATCGCTGGCAGTCTCTGCCTCTTTCCTTATATTAGATTTCGTCAGATAGTCTACTAATAGATTCCATTGCTTGAGACCGTCACAGTACGTGCCTCGGTCGGATGAGCATGAATAGAGCATGAACATGGCTATTATTATTTAAATAATAGCCAGGGAAACAAGCAAACAACAACCGAACGAGTTGGTTGAAAGTGACTTCAAACATGCGATGAATGTAGATGAAGGTTGATCTATGTTAAGGGTTAAGCCCGCAGTGCTAATGACTAGCTATCACACAAAAGATTTCGTTGAAGAAGAGAAGGACAGACGTTCGATCGGACAGCGCTATATACAAATGTACATCGTGCGGGGTAGGTAGCCTGGTAACCCTTCTGATCATCCCTCCGAATAACATATCGCTTATTCTACAGGCGCAGCCTGTGACATCTAGACACCATGGAGGTTTGAATACTTCATCGCCCGGACCACTATCTTAGTGCCTGAGCAGCATCGAATGACGCCTCCCTAGGAACAATCAAAGCTTGTTCTTCACCATGAACCTGGATGAGTGCACTATAGAGAGGGTGAGTGTAATGGGCTATGCCCGAAAGCTATTGTTTAGCTATATACAAAAAGGATTCGATGAAGAAAGAAAGAAAGAAGGAGAGAGGAGAAGCTAGTATATAAAGGCTCGTGTAAATGTATGCCCGACGCGTCGGAGGCGTCTGATGAGATCTGATAGGTCGGATCAAAGGGATAACGTTAGTCCGACTAGCGAACCTCTGATATATGGCCAGCGTTCGCCACATATAGATAGACAAGCACTCATCAAGCACTCATCAAGCACTCATCAAGCACTCAAGCAGTCGTGTACTCTAGGCTACATTAGATAGAGTATATCAATCGTTCGTTTTAACTGGGTCTTCTACATATAGGCCTCGTGCAGTCGGATGATCGACTCCTCCGGTTTCCCCTGAATCTCCGACGGAACCCATTTTGATGAAAGTCGAGGTGGATCAATAGTTTGTCCGATTACCGAGGCCGACAGATCCCTCATATACGGACACACACACTCGTTTAGATAGCCAAGCACTCATTCTACCATCTACGGTGTCTATAGATATCATTGTCACCCTCCGTGTAATCTAAGTTTCTTCTTCATATATAGCCTCGTGCAGTCCGGATAATCGACTCCCCGACTTCCCCGACTCGGAGTTAACCGCCTTATTGGTTTATCCGTTTCACATTTCAGCGTCCAACGGAGTTGTCACGTGCTTGCGAGGACCTGTTCTGAGTACCGCTTTAGGCGTAGCCTATCATAGTGAGTCATCATGGGCCAGTGGCTCAGTGGTATAGACACTTAGCCTGGCTAGACTGTAGGTGCGCACATCACCAGACAGTTTGTAGGTTCAAATCCTGCCTGACCCTCCACCCACGAATCTTGTCTATACCAAGTATCTATCTGTGCCGTTGTTCTCCAAAGTTGTTGCATCCACTAATGCCAGACCAGTTGTGGGATATGATCGAAGGCAAAGAGCTATTTCGGCATATCCATGATCAACAAGGTCACTACGATGCTAGACTACACATCGCCGAAATGATAGCCTTACTCGGTCCACCCCCTCCAGAGGTCATAGGTGTTGTGAACCGGAGTTTCTTCACATGGGATTCATTATTCTTCTTTTTTACGACGACTGGCGCTTTGGAACACAAGTTGATAGAGGCTGTAACTGTAATGAATTTCTATCTCCTCTCCAGCTTCCTGATACGAATATCGCGCCTTGGTTGACTCACAGAGCACTGGGTGCTCTGAAAGCTCCTTGTTTCCCTGAACAAATCATGACATGAGGAGTGGAAGGCTGTTAAACGAGCTCTAACAATAACAAACCTTCCAATATAGATCCCTATCACACCAAATACTTGATGCAGATGATCACCCCTGCTACTGAGCTGTTGTATGCACCTATCATTCCTCCATCAACTGCTTTGGCGTCAGGCCACACCAGTTTTTCGAGCTCTGCCAGACTTCCTCGCCACCATCCATTGCTCGCAATACATTTACAGTCTCAGAACCAACATTCAAAGTCGCCGCCAAGTAATGTAACGCGGTATTTCCATCAATATCCTGCGTTCGGACATCGAATCCGCCCCACTCCAGTAGCAGCTTGATGGTAGCCAACTGAGCAGCCTGCTCGGCCTCTGTCATGGGCTTTTGTTTAAGGGGATTGGTCACCGCTGTACTCCGAGGAAACCTGCCCCTAGGATATTTGAGGTGCCGCGGACTGGGTTGAGAGTGCTGGAGCCATTTATAATCCAATGTGCGGGCGCAGTGGATACTGCGCTCCACAGCTGGTCTAGTCTTTGCTGTGTGGTCACCAGTCAAAGGAAGCGCAGCCACGTGGAGCAGTGTATGGCCCAGAGCTGTGCGTCCGGCTGTAGCATGACCACCAGGGATGGAAGCTGCAATCCAAACCAGGAATTCAGGATCGTGTCTTGCTGTGGCAAAGTGCAGCGGGTGTATTTCAAATACAGGCGTGCGCAGATGGGGGGCAAGACGTGGGTGTGCAAACAGGTCACTGATGCATTCACGCACACCTGGCTTGGCCAGATCACACTGGGCAATAGCGAAGGAAAGCGGTGGAAGGGCCACTGTAGGTGCCACCAAGGGACGGTAGTTAGGACAGTAGTTATATGTTTTGAAAAGCTTATTGAGCATTGATCGGTGGCCAGAGGCAATTGCTTGGTGTACTGGTGACGAAACTGACAACTTTGACAATGGAGCTTCGCTGGGGATTTCCAGCGGGCTGTCCTCTTGGGTCTCTGAGGTTGATCGCCATGAGGAATCTTCAGCACCTGCAGTATGCACAATATCAAATAATTCTTCATAACCACACTGCGCCGCGACCTCAAGAGCAGTCAATGCAGTGTTCATGCGCAATCGTTGACCGGGTACATTAGGCTCTGTCCAGAATCGTGGGAACCCGACCCGGCGCTCATCTAATTCAGCTGAGGTCAATGGTGCCAATTGGCTTTCAATGCCTTTGGCCTTTGCGGTCGCAAGGAGTTCTGCCCTTGGGGGGCAACTTGCAAAGCTGGAGACGTCAATCCCGGCGTCACGACCACGCAGAAACCGAACAGAATAGTCAGACAAATCATGAGCTGAAATCCCATTGCAATCTGCGCCCAACGCCAGAAGGAAGTTCACATTGCATGCTAATTTCGCTCGGATGGCTGCAGTTAGAGGAGACTCATAAGTACCCCATATGGCCCCACATACACCTTCATTGGGCCCATAATATTGCAGGAATTTTCGCTCTCTTTGTGACAGCTGTTCCCAGCGACTGAGTCCTTCTTGATAGTAGGCCATGAGGGCCTGCAGCACAGCAGGGTTGGGATTGCGAGCAGCGCGGACTGGTGCTGAGCCCCACTCCTTCTGGGTATCCAAATCGTCTTCGGTGAGTTGATAGGCCATGTTGGTGTCGAGAAAAGAAGTGAAGAAATCTTTGTGCGTTGCAAGGAGGGGCCGGGTGATTATATTACATGAAGCGGGGTCTCTCGGATTGTAGCTCAAATGGGAAATCGGGAGTCGATTTACTCTGGACTAACGAGGTCTACATGGAGAGGACTAGTTTAACGGAAGAGGTATATTGCCTATCGAACGTATGTGCGCATACGCAGCTGATTGAGTGCTTAATCTACAGTATGTGTGCACACGTCGACTATAAGAATCCTGACCTCGCTACTCGGGTCAACCATTTATCCGATCGATCCTTATCATTATGTTGGATTTCAGGGTGTAGTGGACATATGGCTCAACCAATGGAATCGCAAAAGAGGTCTGAATTACTGTAAAGCTCCTATCTGGCAATTTAACGTAATCAACTACCGAGCTGCGCGGCTCTGTATTCCATATAAATGGCACTTTTTATAACCTCAATATCTCAGCAACAAAATATATACAGAGCCTAAAATTCAAATATAGTGTATCATGGTACTTAAATTATATAATCTGAGCAGAAAGCTTCTTCAGATTAATATTTCTCCCAAGTAATATAAATTACCGCTGTATTTTTTTGTAATTTTCAATATTCGAGCGCCTATGGCTACAAAAGATACAAAGTCTTTAGAAAGTAATATACCTTATTCTAGCTTATGTATTCATGCCTCTATCTTATGACTAAACATCTATATCTATTGGTGGTTGAAATATTCTGGTTATAAAAAGTGCCAGGGAAGGACACCATCCCAAGTCACCTACTACACTGCATCTCACAATGCATAGCAAAAGCTCTGCAGAGCCTGTACAACGCTTGTCTTCGGTTGCACTACTGCCCCCAGCACTTCCGGGAATCTATCACAGTCACACTCAGGAAGCCAGGAAAGAGTGACTATGGACAATTGAAATCCTACCGACCGGTAGCGCTACTCAACACTCTGGGCAAAGTAATGGAGTCAGTTATAGCAAAGCGGCTCAGCTATGCAGTTGAAAAATATGGCCTACTACCAACACAGCACCTGGGGGGATGGAGAGGAGTCTCAACAGAGCAGGCGATCCATATCTTGTTGGAAAGAATACATACAACCTGGAAAATGACCCCATCCCATATAGCTAGTGTCCTGTTTCTCGACGTCTCGGGTGCATTTGACCATGTCTCACATGCACGACTGCTCCACAACCTACAAAAGAGGAGGATAGACCATGACACAGTAGGGTGGATAGCGAGCTTTCTTGGTAACAGAACGACCACCATACGGATGGGTGACGTAGAATCCGACATGGTACCAGGTGGACGTGGGAATCCCACAAGGCTCACCACTATCACCAATCTTGTACCTTTTTTACAATGCGGATCTTTTGGATACCGCTGGTGACAAGGATATGCAGACAGCAGGATGGATTGATGATGTTTACTTCTTCACAAGGAGCACATCAGTGGAACAGAACTGCCGGAACCTTGAGCGGGCACACCATAGAGCTGAAGCATAGGCAAGGAAATATGGCTCAAGATTCTCTCCAGTGAAATACCAACTCATACACTTCACCCGCTCCAGCATGAAATTCGATGTAACGCAAACTGTGAGAATCGGAGACACAGAGGTCAAACCCAACAAGTCAGCCACATACCTGGGTATCATCCTGGACCCAGCACTCCGATGGGACGACCAAATCAGAAATTTTCAAAAGAAAGCAACTCCCCTCCTGAAACCGCTGGCAACGCTTGCAGGAAGCACATGGGGAGCAGGTCTGATACAGCTGCGCCAGATTTACCAAGCTGTGGTGCTTCCAGCACTCCTCTATGGATGCTCAGCGTGGCACACCCTCAAGACAGACAGCGATCATCGCCAGGCACGCCTTCGGATTCTAAACCAAATCCATACCAGAGCCATGGCGGCCATGACAGGCGCTTTCAGAGCCACAGCGACAGCAGTGTTGGACATAGAAACGCATCAGCTACCTATGAAATGTCTCCTGGAGAAACAGGCACTGGAAGCGCTAACACATATTGAAACAAGCTAGTCTGGAGGTCAGGTGAGGAGAGCACGCGGAGGCGAAGCCATAGGGAGTGGACGCATCCGCCCTGGCTGGCGCCCCTGGGAGTGGAGTCCACTAGAGAGAATCAGCGAACTCGCCATGCGGAGACTAGGACAGACCAGATTCCAGGATTTGGAGCGTATCCAGTCGTACATCACAGTGCCGTATTGGAGCCCGCCGGAGGTGATCATCGCTGAGAACATGGAGAATGCAATCATAGAACACAACACAATAATGGCCCATGGCCAGCCAGTAACAGCAATATACACAGATGGGAGCGGGGTCAATGGCAGAGTGGGAGCAGCAGCAGTCTGCCCAAAGCACCAGGAAACGCGATCAGCGTACATGGGAGAACAGTCAGAGGCCACAGTATATGCTGCGGAACTGCAAGGGATCCTCCTAGCTCTGGTCATCATGTTACGTTGCCAAATACAACACGCTGTGGTCTTCACTGGCAATCAGGCAGCACTGCAGGCAATCGAAAACCCAGGCAGGCAGTCAGGACAATACATCCTGGAGACAGTGCTAGCGGCTATTGATAGAGCATGCACAAGCAAGCTCACAATAAGCTTCCGATGGATACCCTCACACAGTGGCGTCGAAGGGAATGAAAGGGCGGACCGGGCAGCAAAAGAAGCGACAGGATGGCGACAGTCCCATGGACATTGAGGCAGGATGGGAGAAGCCATAACTGCAGCAACAGCCCCCCGACTAGTTCAGCAGAGGCTTCTCTGAACAGCCGTAGAATCCAGAATTCGGGAAGCAGTAAACACGCTGTTGGAACATGACTGGCAGACAAGCCCACATGGACGGGCAGTGTATGAGCTTACACCAGTCCTGACAAAACAAGTCCTGAAGATGCACCGGGGTCTCCATCGGGCGCTCAGCACAGTCATCATCCAGATGCGCACAGGAAAGATAGGGCTCCGACACTACCTCTATCAGCGTGGGGTGCCAGATATACCAGATGGGGACTGCCGCTGTGGGAAGGCCACCCAGACAGTGCGGCACGTACTCCTGGCATGCCCCATCTTCAAGGATCTTCGAGAGCAGTTCCTGGGAAAACCAGGCGGAGGACTAGAAGGGGGAGGGAATTTGAGGGCAATCCTGAACACACCTAAGCTCGCAATCCGTGCAGCCAAATTCATGCTGAGAACCAGGCTCCTTGGGCAATTCGGGGCCGTAAATGAGGAGGAAACAATTTAGGCAGAGCACAGAGGTCATTGGGTACATAGCAACCAGAGAGGGCCCGGGGAACCCCGGGTTCTCACGATCCTGAGCGGACCTGAGCCCTCAAGAAAAGCACACACCATAGATGTAAATAGGTATCAAAAACTACCCCGGCGGCTTACAGCCGGAGGGGCAGTTTCCCGCATAGCCATAGATTAAGATTGGCTGGGACGGATATGAGTTAATCCGAATCCGAATCCGAAAGTGTTAGTGGCCCCAGCATGGGCAGGCACCTCTACGCGGTGCTGGGGACTAGTATTCTTGCAGAGATTCCCTTTGTGAGAAGAAGCTAAGACCTGTCCAAAGGAGTGGAAGAAAAATGGTGTGGTGGTGGCGGAACGCGTGTCATACTATGACTGCAGATTCTTCAACACCACCTGGCTACGACGACCCCCTCCATGCGGTTATGGATAAAAAGATAGCTAGTTAGGACTTTCCTCTGTAGGATTTTCCCAGCTAGCCTCTGCCCTGTCTTCCTCCATATGACCTTGAACGGTGTATCCAAGGATCTCCTCACTCCCCGCACGGCGAACAGAAGGATAGCTAGACTTGTGACTGGGTCTCCTCGGCTATCAATGTTGGACCGCCAATACCACGGAACCACTTTTCCCTACCTGGTTCCTTACTCACCATGCGGCCTTGAACATAGGGATAGCTAGGCCTTTGTGTCCTGGAGGTCTCCTCAGCTATCAAAGTACGACCGCAAACACTGCAGATTCTCTCCCCTATCCGCTCTCCACCCCTCCCTCCACACGGCTCTCGAACAGAAGGATAGCTAGATCCTTTGTGCGAGGTCCCCTCAGCTATCAATTCACCCTATAACCCGAGCCCAGAACCCACTCATACCACATACCATCACAGCGAGCTTTTCCCCTAACGAGGTTTTTACTCCGGCAGATGAAAGACAACAGCACCCAGTAGAGTGGCGAATCAGGTGGTAGGGCATCTTTGTCTTTGTTTTTACCAAGAGACCCATCAATGATGAGAACCCAATTGCGACCCCCAATATCTCGGTTTTCCTACATGCTCCCTAGTTCAGAGGTTGTATGTACCTCTTAACTAGGAAGCAAGGCACACACGCAAGACATCAAGAAATGAATGCACAGCGCACACACGCTGCCACATTGGGCGAGGTGAAGTTGCTAGATCTGGGCTAGCGATGGATACTAAGCCGTTGGGTATACAGAGCTCAACTGAAGTCTTCAAATTCATGTATATAGACACATATAGATAGCCTCGACACCCGCATAGCCATGGACTAAGTTTGGCTGGGACGGCGTACGAGATAATCAATCAATCAATCAATCAAAGTGTTAGTGGTTGACTGATTGGTGAATACAATTTGGGCTACACTGAGCCTGGCTAGCCTGCCGGTGCGCACATCACCAGGCAGTTTGTAGGTTCGAATCCTGCTTGACCCTACACCCACAAGTCTTTTCTATGCCAAGTATCTATCTCTCGCAGTTTTTTCCCCGAGCCTGGACGGGTTTTTCCCCTGCGAAACAACAGGTAAATGCCGGATAGATCCCCTTTGCCTCTCGACTTAACTGCCGATCCAGGCGGCCTCTTTGTTAAGCATCCTCCCGCGCGGGAGGTGCTTCTTGTACATAAATAGCCTCAGACTCTAGCCAGGCAGTTTCGCTCTGCCCGTCGTATATCCCGCAACGGGATCTCACACCGATGTTAAATAGCTACTACTACTACTACTATAGTTTGGGCTAAACCTTTATATTCGAGATTACATATGGTAAGAGCCCCCACTTTGAGGGTGGGCTAAGGTCTACAGTCAGGTCGCTTCAACTTCCGAGGAAGCATGGATGGCCCAGACGTTAAGATAGATTCACATACACACACAGAGTAACAAAACAACAACTACAACTACTCCTAGTTACTACTAGTAGCCAGGTGCTTGATGTGAATTCTTAATTCTCGCATATTGCTGTTATCCTGTCTAATACGCAAAGCAGGACACTGCTGTTACGTACTTTCTTTATCTTGGTTTTATCCTTAATTAATCTCATTAAAACGCTTGGCTAGGTACTCGGTAGGATCACCGGTCGAAATCCTCATATGGGAACATCTCAAATAATGGCCAACAGTGAGACCAATCAGCGAAGTTGTCTACACGCCATCGTTATCATTTTGGTCATCTTCATCATCAGTCCGCTCCCCCTCAGATCCGCCTCCAGGAGTAAATTGTCGACTCCGGGTATATCCACCCCAGTCAAATTGCAAGCGCTCAGGACAAAAGCTGTTTTCATCCTGGTAGGTGCTCAATTGTCCACGGTGTGAGCCAGTGAGAGTTTGTGCAGTAATCAGATCCTGCTGATGCAACCAAACTCCAAAATCCGTCAGCCATTGTCCCCAAAGACTCTCCTGACCAATTGTATCATATCCCGGGTACCAGTAGTCTGTATCTTCACTCGCCTCGTCTCCAGTATTACAGTCGATGAGATGAACCCGTGCATTGTCATTGTCTCGATCGTTGCCATCTATACGCAGTGTGCGGTCGCGCTGTTGGCCATGGAATGCGACCATTGCGTAGATCCCAGCATAGTCGGTACCTTCGAAATCTACGAGATGATCGAAGTGAAAGTGGAATACCACGTATTGGTCATTGTCTCTTTCTCGATAGCTGTCACCGTCGCGACCACTAGGAAGTTCCCAAGCAACTAAAGACAATGAGCGCTCGTCCAATAAGCTGTGTTAAATTGGGTATATATTTACTCTCAAGGATTTGCTCTCCACGATTGGTGTATATCAGCTGCTCGTACAGCAACTTGAACTCACCATCCATGATGGCCTGGATCATGTACGCTACAACCGGTCAGTCGAAGGATGGGGAAATGAGAGGGTGGATAAACTTACTCCAAGTTGGCATGTACCCACCTCCACCGGGCTGCGGATCATCAAGTAGGTCAATTCGTCGAGCCCCCAGGTGGTTGGAGATGTTGGTCGATGGCGGCGAAGAAGAAAAACCCTCCACACTTCGGCGCTTTGTGCTTGCCGATGGACACCGATTGATACAGACTTCTGATCGAGCTTTCTGGTAGTCATCGATCGTATCAGAGGCCTTCTTCCCCAAGCACATCAAGCTTTGCGTCAGAGCAACAGAGTCCGTGTTGGGCCTATTCGATGTTAGCGAGTCTTTTGTTGCCAGGGAAAGTTTGCGCCTACCAGTCGGCATGATATTCGGCGATCTGATCCAGATCGAGGCCAATGTCAGCAGCGTAGGAGGTATTGTATTCTTGTGCCATTAACGTCATTTGATAAGTCCGGGCTGTGCCCGCTGCAAGGGCTGTAATCTGCATCAACAAATCAGACCAATCTGATTTGCTGAGGTCATGTCTCTTGGACAGCTGAACGTTCTTCTCTTCACGCTTGGCGTTCAGCCTATCGTCCTTCCCACATGTGGGATTCTTGGCAAAACCCTCCAGTCTTTTGGAGAAATCAGAAACCTGAGGGCCGTTCTGTGGGAAATCTGTCAGCTGCTGTTCATATATCTTCTCTCTTGCACTTACCGTTGTTGCAGGAGAGTCACAGCAGAAAGAACCGTATCCTGAAAGGGACATGAATTAACCAGAGGCACCAAAATACGAGTTATGGTTGCAGACCGCACAGAGGGAAAACGAACCTGTTAAGCATCCCGTTGGATCAGTGGCAATCGATGCCTTTCCTGCAGGACAAGTACCGGTACACTTGAAGGGTATCTGGCCCAAGATCTTACCGCCATGGTAATACCAATCGCAGTTCTCATACGGGGGAGGCTGGTCACAGCATAAAGACTGAAGACGTCTGTCAGCTTCTTGGGCTCCACATAGCAGAATGCGCACCTACCTTGCTCCCTGTGAAGCATGGCTGTTCGCCTCCAGCCCCATAATTCGAGTATGTGAGTCTCTTCCGGCTATCTGGACAAGAGGCCTTGCCACCAAGCCCGGCGCAGCTCGGCGCACTTCCAGTCCATTTGCATTCAGAAACTGCTTTGTTGGCAGCTGTCTGCTCACAGCACAGGACTTTATGACCTGTCCAACAGGAAGCACCTGTACCGCTCATACTGCTGGACACTTCAACCTCGCCATCATGACACTTGCCTTTACAGAATGGGGCAGTTCCCCGCCACCGACATGTTGGCATGTTGTCTGGCGGGCAGCAGTACAACCGGTTTTCACCGTCTGGGCACCCTGTATTGGTTCCTGTGTTGCCCTTGTTCTTCCCATCACTTCGTTGAGCAGGCTTGAGACCGCTGGGGCATTTTTTCCCACACTCTCCCAGCCGACACGACTGGACTTGATCTGTGGTGGACATAGAGCGAGCCGACAGCGCAAGTGCAGAGCGGCCAGTGAGTTTGGAAAGTGCGGCAGAGGCTGTTCCCTTGGAATCATCCTGGGAAGTGGCCCACACCATGGTGCCTCCCAGGCAATGGTCGTTAGCATAGTCCAGTTTGAGCTTCAATGTCTCGCTATCATCGTAGCTGACCCATTGATCTTCACCCCATGTGACCAACTTCACTGCTGCTTTGTGGTCAAGTTCCACATCAGCTCCATTCTCTATTACCTTCTCAATTTCTGCATAGGATAAAGTTCCCACTGAGCCTGTGCAGTCACCAGCATTTCCTCCAGCGGAGAATATACAGCCAGGCTTCTTACAGCCAGGATCCTGAAGAGTAAATGATCGACCATAGAAACCAAGACCCAGGACAACTTTCTCTGGATCGATGTTATTCCGCCACAATAGCTCAAGCGAGGTGTTGATCTCAGTCAGGTTGGTATGAGCCCGAACATAGGGCCCTGTCCACTGGTTGTCATTATCCCAGGTGCCGTGAAGGTCATATGACATGATATTAAACCAGTCAACAATCTTCTCCATGTTTGCGATATCAAAATGTCGGAGGTACCAGTAAGAGGTAGGAATCTGTAACAAAACAACACATGGCTTAGTGACGCCTTCATGCGTATTTGAATGGGGCTCCATACTGTGATGGTTAATCCATATTTTTTCCCGCTTGAGCTCAAATGGTCTCGTAGATTCTGCAGAAGGGAGGTGAAGTTATCAAAGTCTTCTTCTCTGCCTGAGCGTTCCTCGGCGACAGGGTACTCCCTGTGTGATGTAGATCAGCAGACAAACCAGTTAAAAATGGTGACAGGGAGAATAGCATACCAGTCAAGATCCACACCGTCAAAATTGTAGGTTTCCATGAAAGAAAGAAGGGAAGCAAAGAACTTTTTCTGTGCAGATTTTGACGCTGCCAGGTCAGAAAAGGTGGTGGCTGTTGGCTGATCTGCATCATTCATGCTCCACCCTCCAATGGATATCCAAGTTTGTAGGTCCGGGTAGAGGCTTTTTAGTCCTGTGAAGCGCTTATAGAGCTCTGGGTCACCCTCATTCATGGGCGCCACCTTGAAGGTCGATGGATCCTACATACATTGTTAGTGATGGCATTCAATGAGACAAGTCTTCAATGATAACATTACAATAAAGGCAAATGCGAAGTTGAGATGTGTATAGGATCCAATAGGAATAGCTTTGAGGGAGGTTAGTACAGTCATTCTCTCTGCATGAAGAAAATAACAGGACCCTACCTTCAGGATATACTCTATCACAGTTACGACTGAGGCTCCAAGATTCATAGTAACCGATAGTTCTTTTCGACGAGCTAGAGCCACCGTCACAGCTTGGAGCTGTGACAGTTTTGTTGCCACAAAACTCCTCTGTGGTACCACAGAAGCCAAACTCAGAGCAGCACACATTCAGTGGACACTTGTCGGCTTTCGACCACTATTTCTAGTGAGCTAAGCACGCAAAATGGCTTGCAGCATCTATGTGCTCACCTTGGTACCCCATCCTGGGTTACATTCGGCCTTGCGATCACAATTGGAGATGCAAGTTTCCCCGCAAAAATCAGGACCATAGCCACAGACTCCAGTGCTAGAACAGCATCCTATCTCACAGGGCTTGGAGGCGCTGCATGTGTAGTCCTGTGCAACAGATATACTCACAAAAAAAGTAAAAAATAAGCAAAAGAGTGAATATATGTCCATAATGGAGGAAAGAAAGAGTGAAACTGGTCAGAGGGTTTGCTGAGCCAGTCTGCCCAGGTGCAGTTGCTTGATTGATATATAACATCATTCAACCTTGCCAGTCTTTTAACTCTTATCAATGTTTGCTACTGCTTCAGGTGAACAAACATGGAACTTTGATCGGTCATTTCCGGTATGTTAGAATCCACCTAATGCAGGCAACCATTTTGGTCAAGTCCAAGCAGTTCTCGATCTGGTCACAATGACTGAGCGAAATTTTCCAAGTGGATAAAACAAAACCATGTTGTCCGGAAGGAATCCAAGCCCTGGACCCTAAATTTTGGGGTTTAATTTTGTTATACGAAGGCCCGCTTCATTAATCCTGTCTGATTCGACATATTAAGATGCTATGCCAGAATGGTTTGAGCATTACATATGACTTGCCTTGACTGATTGAGCATTGACATTTTCAGTAGAAAATTCTGCCCATGCACACTTCATAAACAATTTGATGGGTAGTGACAAGCAGTGGTACCCTGTGCATTTGATTTATGTTTCTGAGACATTATTCTTGGCAGGGACCTTTTAGGTTCGCTTCCAATGGAGCTGAAAGGCTCGTATTGTTACATCACCTATTTTAGTCTGTATAATGGAGTCGACTTAAGTTTTAGTTTCCGGTGGGTCTGAGTTCATTTCGGGGAAATGCAGGTAGTACTCCGACATGCCAGGAACTTCAGAATCCTCCATTAGAGACTCGCACCGAGGCGTTATACTTAACAGCTGACATAGAAGGATGTTCATCAGTGGGATTCAAAGGCTTACTACTAGATTTCTTCTTGGGATTGAAAGGCTGATCTTGGTGTCACTCCAACCACCTTCTACTTGTTCATCTTGTATACCTGGTAGAAGCCATGAAGTCGTCTCTACTGAGATTTGTGGCCTTGGTAGCTGCTCCCGTGGCAGCAGAGATCCAGATCTACAAGTACGGCCTCAATTCAACAGCAACCTTGTCTAATGGCTGCACTGAGGCGCTTAAGGGTGCACTGAATTGCGACCCATATCTGCAATCTTTGGCCGCGATTGACTACTATGGGCCCATTGGCAACAACACATTACAGGATGCGCTATGTGCTGCTTCATGTGGCTCATCACTATCAGAATACCATGATAGTGTCCATAAAGCGTGTGCAAATGATCCCCAGCCATGGGATGGCATCCCAGCCTTCTGGGTAGGTGATATTATCTGGGCCACCTACAATCGCACCTGTCTGAAAGATGAGACTAATGGAGAATATTGCACCAGTAAGTATTGCAATCTCAGTCTGGAACTATTGATAACATTGATAATACAGATGAGATTGGGGACATTCAGGAGTCTCTGGGAGATGCTGACATGCCATTGACCTCACTCTCAAAAGACCGCTTGTGCTCTACTTGTCTTCTTGCTCTGATTAAGCAAATGCAGGATACAGCCTACTCCAACTACAATACGAAACTTGCCATTGACTGGGCTGAGATTCAGAAGACTTGTGGCACAGGCGCACTGCCCACTGAGGTGCAACCCCCGGCGACCAACATGACATCTATTCCCGGTGTTGATCACTCCAATCCGGACAATGCAACTTGTTTATCAGAGAACTACTACACTGTGAAGTCGGGCGACAATATTCAAGCCATTGCTGAGGCCCAAGGAGTCTCCACCGGAACGTTGAAGATCCTGAACGACATATTTCCAGACGGGACGAACCTGCTCGTGGACCAGGTCTTGTATGTAATAACTGATAAATACGGTCCCATGTGCTGACAAGAGCCTCGCTTAGGTGTCTTCCCAGGAAATGTAATGTCTACAAAGTACAGGATGGTGACACCTGCTCCTCCATTGCATCCTCCCAGCAAATCTCAGTGACAGACCTGCTCAAATACAATCCCACACTGAACAGCGCATGCTCGAACCTCATCATTAACAACAATATTTGTATTGGTCCATCTGGGACGCAGTACACACCCACAACCATTGCAGGGGCGACTGCTACCAAGACAAACCAATACGCCACAGCGACAGTCTCTCCTGACAGTACTACTGCCGGCGGGACCACTGACAAGTGTGGAAAATACCACAAGGTCTCTGCTGGAGACACCTGTGAGCAGATCTCGCTCAAGTACTCAATCAGTGTTGATCTCTTTTTGGCCATCAATCCATCAGCCGGTAAAGGGTGCTCCTTTTTGTCACCCGGTATTGAGTACTGTGTCTTTCCCATGCAGAATTGGAATGCTACAACAGGTTCGAACATGACCACATCAACCTACATTACAGCACCCGGTCCAACTCCCACTGGATCGACTTCCAAATGCTACTCCTGGTGCGCTTTGGATCCAACAAACCATGATTTCAGTTATTACTAACTCAGATCCTTTAGGCATACCGTTGAAGAAGGCGACGATTGCGCGAAACTTGAGGCCATCTATGGAGTCTCCTTCGGTGAATTGCGAGCTTGGAACCCTCAGATTAACTCAATCTGCTCTAATCTTCTGCTTGACACCGCGTAAGTAGAGTGCACCAGTCCTCTTCTGAGCTCATTTGTTTACATCTTCTTCTCTAGTTACTGTGTCAAAGGGGGGTCTATGACAGCACCTAGCTCCACACCCGCCTCATCAACACCCACATTGAGCGGTGCTCCCCCAGGCCCTACTCAATCCGGCGTCGCGGGAAATTGCAACAGTTGGGTAATGCAGAAAGATGGTAAGCATCATCTTAGTACCCGACTCATCCACTCATAGCTGATACTTCTTTTTCTCGCCTCCAGGCATCTACTGCGCCGACATGGCTGACAATGCTGGAATCACGATCGACGAACTTTACAAGTGGAATCCGGCCCTAAATGGCGACTGCTCTGGGCTCTGGCCGAACTACGCATACTGTGTGGGCGTCTCTACATAGAAACTGGTAGCTCTACGAGGCTGCAAACCCAGTGAGTCTAAGATGCGGAAGACGATGAACGTCATTCCAACTGTGACTTAAGACTTTCCTACTCCATTGCACTTGGATTTATCTTTTATTACAGCTCTATAACCAATGATTGATTGGTAATGCGAGAGCACCTTGGCAAGGGCGGACAAAGTAAAACTGGGCGTGAACAAGGCAAATGTGCAAATCAGCAGAAGTATTATCATCCACTGATTTGCCAATGAAGTAGACCGATGTGATGAAATCAATTGGTTTAGTGTTTCTGTCCAAATATTCCGCAGGATCTATGCACTGGCCTCAGAGTCATTCGCCTTGAGTTGATTGTTGTAATGGCATTTTATCCGAGCCCTACAGTGATTGCGGCACAGTTAGCCTCACAGGCACAGCGCTTAAGACGGTCTATTGATTTGAACCACTGCGCCAGGAACACGGCGTAGTTGGTGATCCGTCCGGTAACCACCTGGAAGATGGAGACACTAATGCCAATCCTTAGATATAGCAGGATGTCGACCAGTCCAGACAAGGATAAGCCTGACACTTCCAACTTTACAAGGACAGCATGAATGGATGTAAGACGATATACTATACTTTGGCGCTAAAATTCACTGTGGCACAGTCATTCTACAGACGCTATGTCCAATCGGACTCAGGCCGTGTCTAATGGAAGGCCTATGCTATCAGGCTAGGCCCGGCTTAAATCGACTTGCGCTGCTGTTTCAGGCACTAAGTAGAAATGAATTGGCCTAACTCCTAATTCCTTTCCTAATAGCAAATGAGAATGTTAGTTCTTGCCGCCAGCTGATATGAGGCACTAAGCCTAGCACATTCTTATGGCTGGTGGGCCGCGCCTCGGGAGACAGGTTAGCTACTAATGTTTCTAGGAGATATCACAGCTTCCGAAACTTAGATACTTCATAGGCCAGTTTGCTTTAGACATTACTGGCTATTCCTGACTATGAGCTGGCAATTCATCTGGTCCAAATACCCGATTGTCAGGTAACTGCTAAAACAATTAAAAATGGAATTGATGGCGCTTTGCCTAGATAAGAAACATATCATTGGTAACCTTGTTGCTTGTTAGGCGCCCAGTAAATGGGAAGGTGCCCTATGTCACGAGCTCGGACCAGTAGATACTAATGAAATGATATTTCTATCTAAACCAGTGTAGCCATCGACTAGAATATCGAATCTGGAGAAGAAAAGAGAAGAGGCAAATCTATTTACATGAAGAAGTCCTATATGGTTGTGTGTGGTCTCGCTAAGCAGCTTGTTTGCCTTGGTTGCTTCCATGGCATTGTTTGCCGTGTTGATGATGTTTGCTGATGAAGGTGCTGGGCTGAGCCGTTACAATGGGCCCAGGCGCTCAGCTATGGAGGTCTGCGACACTGAAAGGAAGCGGCTATTTATTCCACCCAAGATTGCGGAGATCTGATTGGAAGAAAATGTCATCATTAAGAGTTGATCGCCGCTATCCTTCTTAGTCAAAAGTATAGCAGAAATACCAAGGCTTTCAAGGCTTGCATAAACTTGCATCAGTTGTTGAAGAAGCCTGGAACCCATTTTGAACCATTTCATATGTCTTGTCTCTTTCTTGCTCTTCTTTCACTCTCTGAAGTGCAAACTGCGCGAAGAGCGCTTAATTGCAACCTGAGTTGATGGGAAAAGTTTCAAACGTCAAATAGTTTTACCAATATTGTTATGGGCTGATGATGCTGTTCAACAGAAGCGCATTGGTAAATTCCTCACTAAGCGAGATAATTTATATCACTTTGGAATTCATAATGGCGCTTTGTAAGCGGTCAAAAAAATGAGAACTTATTCACATCGCTCTGAAATCACTACGAGAGTAGGGACGGACTCTGAGGCAAAGTACCAGAAGCCAAATACCATCGAATGATTCTTATTTGTCTACATTTAAACAGGCTTACCCCCTAGCATACATTGAGACTTGGTTCTAGGAGAGTAGGCTTAATTGACTGTATGACACAACAAATTCAAGGTTCGATTCCAGATTACACATGAAGACATCCCTTAATTGGCCTGAAAGTAGCTTATTGAAGTGGATAAGCCTTAACCATAGCTAGATCCTCTCAACCATGAATCCAATTTCATGAATCCATTCAGAGAGTCATTTCAGAGCAACTGCAAAGATCGTACCAAGATACCATTTACTCGAATATCTCCCGTACAACCCGCACAGTCCCATTCGCACTCTCACTCCAGATCTCATGCCCAACACTAATCGGGTCATCCAGGTCATCAGCAATAATAAGATGAATCTCGCCGTCATCAGTCTCCACCTGTCTCAGCGGAAGCGGCTCCATTTCTTCGCCGTTGATGGCCTCATCGAGAACAAAATAGTCCTCATTATCGAGGTCAAACTCCTCCGTGCTGTTGAGGCCTTGTCTGGATGGAGCGAACTTGCCATTCTTCAACTTGAACTGGCCGCCGTCATTTCGACACTTTGGCTTGGCGGCACAATATGAGCTGAAGAAAGAAAAAAAAAAAAAAGGGACTGTCAGTACTGAGGAGAAAACTGAGGTTCGCCTTGGCTACTCACGCTCTTCTGTAATTTTTTATTGTAATACCGAACTTGTCGCCATTCTTGATCTTCTTATAGAAGCCACTGAGTTGCCCTCCCTCACCTGTACCCATTAACCTCAATATCTAAAACCTCAAAAGCAACAGGAAAACTCACTCCTATTCTCGTTTATGTTAACACACCTCAGATGCGCATTCCTCCCACCCTCCTTAACACTCGCAAACGGAAACTCATCACACGAATTTCCAAACTTCCCAAATTTCAGTTTCTTATCATTGCAAGGGTTTCGTTTACATCCAGAAGCCTTTCGACGTCCCGGTCTGGCGTTTGCATTGCTATCGTAGGTGAATCTCCTGCGGCCCATACGGCCGCATTTCGCGGCGTAACAGTAGTTCTGGCATGTCCCGAGACTTTTGGTGCAGTCCCAGGCAAAGTTGGCGGCCGTAACGCTGGAGACAAGGAAAAAGATGGAGAAGATGGAAAAGAACTTCATCTTGGAAGTGCTAATTGGAGTGGACTAGGCCAACTGAATATTCTGAATATCATTGCTACGAGGCCATTTTATCGTGTCTTATATAGACATGGCTTCTTCTATTCAATACCTACTTGCTCATTTCCCACTATTATGCTCCGTGTAAGCTTACTTCTGGTGTGAGCCCAAGAATCGAGTTTATTCGATAGGACTCAGGGCAAGTCAAGGATAGGATAGCCTCTTCGACTGCTCTGACGAATAGGAAAATATTCATAGCCCTAATTACTTCTTACATTCGATATCCGTACCCCGGTAAGACCATTTATCGAGTAACAATAACATGTTCTGGGGCTTATGTATAGAACAGCATCGCAAGTCGTGGGACACTCGGAGAGAAATGTGAAACCAGAGTGTAACCGTTGGTGCTGATATCAGCCACGGTACTGCCATGTATAACAATGAATACAACCATTGAGGCGCTTCAACTATACCGAGCTTTTATCGAAAAAATGAGATCATGTGATACCAGTCACTACCATACTATGTAAATTCAATCAGGTGACCAGTGAATACAGGAACACAACGCTTTTTCGTCTCAACGAGTACACACATTCACCACCATAGGCAGCCGAATTTCTCCTTTTACAAGGCTTGCCCGCTGAGTTTCTACAACTCTCCCTCCTCCCAACTTCTCTCTATCTGACAGTCAAGAAAACTCGCTGTACCACACGCGAAAAAAAAACTGCGAAATGGGTGAACCACTTGTCAGCGTCATTTGCACGGCGAATATTCCGTCTGCTGTAAGATTCACATGTTATGCACCTCATGGAGATAGCACAAGCTGACAAAAACAGATTCTTTCCGCAATCCTGACCAACACCTACGACAACGACCCCGACTGCGAGCCAGCTCTCATTTTCCTCTCCACGATTAGCAAATCCGACTGGGAGACCTACACTCTCGACTCCGCCACTCAGACCCCAGTCACTGAGTCCTTTATCTCGCCTTTCGTCGGAATGACCGTGCAGCAAGTTGCCGGATGTCTGCGTGCGAATGCCTCCGGTACTCTGCTTAGTGAGACGTACTTTTACATTGCAGATGAGCGGACCGCTACAGATCAGACGTTGCTGCTTGTGGAGATTGAGGGGGAGGGTATTGAGGGATTGCGAAGCGTGAGAGTTGCTGGGGAGTGTGCAAACCCGGATGGTGTTGCATTGACCGTGGGCACAATTGGTTTTGAGGAGATTGAGAGCTTGGTTGGTGATGATGGGGTTTATCATGGATGAAGCTGTTTCTTGGTTTTGTTTCTTTGCGTTGTGATTTTGCTTTACGATATTATGTATGGGTTGTTGAAATGAGAACAGTCGTTGCAATCTGCCCTACGTGTCGCATAAAGTTATAGGCTATATCTCCGTGATAGAATATCCGAATATGTCGTGAGTTAATTGAAATCAAGCTTAAGCTCAAGCTTTATTCGAGTCAACTTCTGGTCCACTTGGTGTCCGCGGAGATTGCTGTCACCTTTCGGCTGTGAGCTTATTGCAATCGAACAAGATACTGTAACATCCCAAAACAAATGGTTCTCGGCTAGTCGCGTGCGTTGTGCCATGCAATGAGTAAATAAAAAGATATTTACATGCATATAACACTTGAAATGATACCCAATCTGATAGAGTGTGCCTTAGCCCACAGCAGACAATACCCATGGTTCAGGCTCGACACATGTCCGAATAATACGCGCATATGTTGAGCATTGTCAATAGCTTGTATCCCACTCAAGATTAAATCGGGTCGGAAATTCTGGATTCCTAGACCCCGGTCGAGGCCTAGCAGTAAGGATAATAGCATCCTGTAAGTCAGAACGTTGAATGACTATTTAGTTCAAGCAGCTTACTAGTGCCTATTGAAGGAAGACACCTGAAGTTTCAACATCCTGCTGCCTCAGCATACCGACTCTCATTGGTCATCATTAGCATTTAAACGTCGAGAACAACCTTGTCAAATACTTCTTCACAGTATCCTTCTATCAGGAAATTACGTCTTTTATAACGAACGTAGCACCAACTAGGGTGGCTGGTTCCATTGTACAGCCCCTCCAACTTCCTTTAGCTATTCATGGGCCATAAAACACCTATCTTTGGGGCTATTCAACATGTCGATGCATCAGGCAAATCCGATGGCTTAGAAAGCAGAGACACTGGTTTTCAAGCAACCAAAGACAGAAAACGTACGAAAACCTCGGACAGAACCTGCTATATCCCCAGGAGATATCGCAGGGACGATCACCCGCGAAAAAAAAGCTTTCTCCGTTAACGCTAGCATGGTGCATGGATTGTCTGATGAGGCTCAGGGGGCGCGCGCTTGACCCGTTTGCCTTACCGGTATCCTTGGTGGGTAACTAAGGTTTACCAAAGCCTTATTACGGACACTGACATTTCTCTCAATTGCAGTATAGCCAACATTTGGGTTCTGTTTCCCAATATCTCAATTTTAAAAAAGCCTTCCTTATTAGAGGCTCAATCTGTGAATGGCAGCAGTATACAGGCCACAGCCATTAGACCAGCTTAATTGGTGCCTCTCAATTCGTGGCTTTGTGTGTAAGGACCCTCGATACATTTGACGGGGCAATCAAGGCTAGGAAGATAAATACAACTTTTGCACACTCTCGTACATCTATCGACTTTCGTCTATTCCTTTAAACACTTGCCCCCACACATTTCTCACCATTTATATGGATCGAAGCTCGCACCACGCGAAGCATAAGACTAAAGACAAGGTTATTAAAGGCGAAACAGACATGCACTTCCTTACTTGAGGTTACAGAATGGACTTCACAGCGTCGTACGAGTCAGATTTTTTATTACACGACTTTCTCCAAGTCGAATCCATTACTAGCCATGTCTGTTAGTCCGCACCCACTGCTCGAGAACTACCATAAGAGCAATTAGTGGGTTGATAAGTTTGCAGATATAGGGCACTGACAAGGCTCATCAAAATTAACTTAGCCACCATTTAACAGAGATAAGAGATCATGCTCCTCAACAGCTAAAGCAGTTGGCACTTCATCATTTGGACCGAATACGATGATGCCCCTCCCTTTTCCTTTGCCCTTCTTGCCTTTTGAGTCCTATACCGGACCTTCTTTTCAAGAAAGAACCGGTGCCCACCTTGTCTCTATATCCCGCCCAAGGTGGGAGAAAGACAAGTCGATGTGACCGCCAGAGAAGCAATTGAGCGGCGCCCTTTCAGTTCAGTTTTGCTCGGATAAGCCCATCTACATGTCATGCGGACTCTAAGTTCATGGACTGATAGCGCCAGAAACTACATAAAAGTATGCATAACTAGCAGCTGTGATAATGCATAAACTAGCTTTACAGTCACAAACCAAATAACCAACCTGGCAGTAATGGCCAACTTGCGGTCATGGCTACAAGAACATGCGGACACGACCGTGTGATCATACTCATAAGCACATGCACATCAAAGCCCTCGAACTATTTATATCTCACATATTATTTATACAAGTACAGCCGCGTACTCGCAATCCCCATCTCCACCTATTGATTGGCCGCGCCAACAACCCGGGAGTAGATCCGGCACTCTGCATAAACCCACCATAGCAATTCTTGGCATGACGTTAGCCAAGAGTGCGTGCATGCATATATATAACTTAGTATGATCGACGTCGACGTCGAAGCGACACGAGTCGACACCGATGTCCATCAAGCAGAATTATTTTCGGTGGTTAGGATCAGCGGAAAAAAGAAGATCTTTGCGATTGTGTTGTAGTGTGGCGAGTCCACGTTCAGATAACGTACCGCGAAAACTTATGTTATCCTTTTGCGTAGAGTATTAACTATGGTATGTTCTGATTCAGTTGTGTATGTAGCATAGTTGTGTATCATAGTTAATGACAAATGTATTCCATACAGAGATAAGGTGAAACTATCGATGCACATTGCCGCCATGGCGAATCCCACATGAATCAGGCACCGTTAAATGACCTGTTATATTCCACTGAGCACGTACTCGTACATTACTCGTGCCTCCGCTTTTAAACCCACCGCTTCCCGGAGGCACGAGCACTACTGTTCAACATCTAATGGCGTGTCAAATTCAAGGCAATGCAATGTAATGCAACGGCTCTCGCATACAGAATAGGCACGGTAAAAATTCAACATAAAGTGCTATTGTATTCAATATTATTTAACTAACAGTTAGCAAGGACTAGAGCTGGAGCTGCTGTGATTTCTCCAAGAACGGTACAGTTAGGAGTACGCGCAAACACAATCTTGAGAAGAAAACAAACCGCCCATTTTTATGTCCGCTCTAGATCTATATAGACAGAAAGAAATGCAAAAAGTGAAAGCCAAAATATATACAAGTACACCGATGATGCAGGATAGTGGTACACTTCCAAAACGAACCAGTCAATGCAGACAGAAAAAAGAAAAAAAATGTAGTGAGCGAAACGAAGAAACGAAGACTTGAAGGCAAGAGGAAACACAGAGTGTGATGAATGGAACAACAGAAAAAAAGAAGATCGAAAAAAGACAGACAGAATTCAAACGGGTATCTCCTTCTCGTTCTTCTCCTGCTTGCTTCCACCGTACCGGTAGAAGTACATCGGGGTCAATCCGAAAACAAGAGCCATCAATCCCAGAAGGGTATTGCCCCATCCCAGTCCGAGCTTGTCGTACATGCTTGGTCCTGCGAGAGGGACCACACCACCAGCGATACTGCGGACGACGTTGTTGGCTGCAAGGGCGCTGGCGGAGTATGCGCTGAAGGCGTCGACGAGGTATGTTTGAACGGAGGTCATGGATCCTGAGAAGCCGACACCAATGAAAAAGGTACCGATGATGGGAACGATCCAGTGGATCTTGTAGTATGCGGTCCAGCCGTAAATCACAAGTCCAACCGGGAGGGAGAGAGCGGCGGGGATCAGAAGGAGTAGACGATATTCCGGGCGTTCAATACCGTTGCGCTGCGAGAGTCGCACGTAGATCTTGTCACTGTAGTGACCCGAAAACAACTGTGTGGCGCAACCAAGACCCAATCCCACGTAGCAAAGACCGGCGATACCCTGGCTGAATCCGTAGGTGTTCTCGAAGACTTGCGTGAACGATGTGAACAGGAGATAGATGATACCGTAGACCAAGCCCATGTACAGCGCCATTACGATACTGACAGGACTCTTGTACAAGAACTCGATAGGGCGGCTGATTACCTGGCGGAAGAGCTGGCTCAAAGGAAGCGGAGACTTGTTGGCGGATTGGATGTTGGGGTTGCCGGTTTCTTTGCGCATGCGGGCTGCCTTTTTCTCAAGGAGAACGGGTCCGTAGGTTTCGCGGAGGAAAGTAAAGCAGACAATGGTGGTGAAGCCGCTCAGGATGGTCAACAGCCAGAAGATCCATCTCCAGTTCGCGGCTTGGGAGAGGAAACCACCAGCAATGGGGCCAACGACGGGTGCGATAAGCATACTCAAGCTGAAGATACTCATGATGCTACAAAGCGTCAGTGACATATAAAAAAAAAAAAAAAAAAAACAGGAGAAAAGATACGTACAGTCCACGCTCGCTAACAGGAACAAGATCCGAAATTGTACCACCGCCATTGGTCAACGGGGCACCACCAAAGACACCAGCAAGCAGACGGAAGATCAAAAGCGCAGTCGCATTGGGAGAAACTCCACAAAGAGCCGTGAAGAGGGTGAAGAGGACATTTCCAGCATTGTAGATGAGGTTGCGTCCATAGATTTCGGAGAGAGGGGCGAGGATGAGAGGACCGATACCGAAACCAATAATCTATGTTCTGATTAGCACTTGCTGGCAAAGATGTTCTAAAAGGGTACTCACATAAATAGAGACAGAAAACGTAATCAACATCTCTGAAGTACCCGAAAACTCGTCACCAATCTGGAGTAGGGCCGGGGCCATCATCGACGAAGCCAACGGACTAGTAGTAATGTTAGCTACTCTACCTTTACTTTGCTAGAAGAAAGAACATACGTAGTAAACCGCATTAGACAAACAGAACTAATGATGGCCCTCTTCTTAGCGCGCGACCAGTTCAACGGCTTCTCAGGGTCATCCGGGCCATCCCAGTCTACCACGACAAGCGACGAGGTACTATCGTTCGAGGCTTCTGAGGCGGCCACTGTCGAGCCTGAGCCCGAGGAACCAGGGGGGATAGGGTCATGGTTCTGGTCATGAAGAGGTTTTTGAAGAGGTTGGAAGAGATTTTGTTGTTGTGCGCCTGCGCTCATATTGAATTTTGGGCCCTAGTATACTCTAGGAAAGTAACGACTGACGGATTAAAGCAAAGAGAAAAATAGAAATAAAAAAAAAAAAAAAAGGAAGGAACTCAGACACTTGGAGTTGACATTGAAATTGACATCTATCAAAGAGGGAAAAAGAGGAGAGTAGCGCATATTTAAAACAATAATCTAATTCCAAAGCCATGACATCTTCAATGAATCTGCCGCCAGGAACCAAAAAAAAAAAAAAAAAAAAAAAAAAAAAAAAAAAAGACATCCCCTTGATCCATATTGACAGAGTACGTCAACCCGATACCACAACACGTACCTGTATGTATTGATCGCCTCTCTCCTTGTAACCTGTAATACATATCCACACGGACGATCTTCGGGATGGCTTGGCGGGTCTTGGCGGGTATATTCTTGGCATTTAGAAAGCCGTTGATCAAGATGCCGATCAAACCCTGATTATCTACTGCCAAGCCATAGCGGGTCTTTGCGTGATTCTGTCAGGAACTGCACTAACAGTATGTACACGCGGCATTGTGGTCAGGTATTCAATATTTCGGTTTCTGGAATATGGGGTATGGAGTGGACGTTTATTAGTCCCTGTACGGGGTATAGTATTAATATCTTGTCCTTCTACTCCAGACTAGGCGCTGGCATTGAATTCTCAAAACATTACCTGTACGGAGTACACAAAAACACAAATGAAGATCGTTTCAGCCTCTCGAATAATAAATGTTATTCTCGCCACATGCGCTTGTGCAGCTAGTCCTCGTCTCGGCTGTAAGCGAATCGCCATAAACGATTTGTTCTAAGCGAGCCAGACGTGGGATTATATTCATCATTCTGACATCTCCCTCAACTTCCAACATCCAATGTAGTCCGTACACCTGTACCTTGATGTGATTCTTGACTCATACAGCGCATCCTCCGAAACTCGGAATTTTGTCTACAGCGCGAAGAACAAAACCTTGATGGATATGTACATAGTTCTAAAGTTCACAGCTATGCACAGTGGCTGAAGGTCGGTTGGATCCGGAAGCCTCTAGTCCATTTCTATTCGCCTTTCCTGTTTCTACGTTTCTAATGCTGTAATCCTGCCTTCTCGAGTCAGAATCACAATCACAAAAGACCCCCCAAGGTCACTCCAAAAGCCGTCAAAAGTCCAAAAGTCCAGACCCCCTTGATCTGCACTGCTCTGCTCCGTATAGCGCAGCTGATTGACCATGCATGGATCACTGACCCATTATCCGCTACCCGCCTACCCCTGGTACAGTACAGGGGGTTGGTTGGTTTGGGTTTGGTTCAACCAAAAGCAGGCGTCAGGGTAATTATGCAATCTGGAATGTGTGACTTGTCAGACAGGTTTGACACTGACGCAGACTCGGGCACTCGCGTGTGCGAAGAATTTCGCATCTCAACCCTATCCTACGGGGTAATTATCTGGTTTGTCTTGCTTTCGCCACTACGATGGCATGCTCGGTTCAGACGCCACGATTAACTTCAGGGAGAAAAATCGAAATATTTGAAATATGAAGGCAGTTTTGTTTGGTAATAGAACGACGATTGTTCATCATTTCTAAATCTATACAATTTGACGCCAAAGTTTGGAAAAACCTATGCTCTAGGAGAAAAACGTAGGAGTCAAAAGGTGAAAATCGCCAGCAACTTTCATGTACTTCCTCTGAAGTCAGATACAGAGAATGTAAAAAAAAATATATATATATAAAAAAAGAAATCCCATCAAAGCGCCGGGTGTAGGTATCATTAGTGAGAAAGCCAAAAACCATCATTAGAGAAAATAGAAAACCACCAGAAACAAAAGCAAATTAGTTTTGTCGCTTCGTGAAAATAGGCTTGGTAAAGGCCAACCTAAAGCCTTCTTTCTCGACGTTTCGCCCAGTACCAACGCCTGGGTTGGCATGGACGGTCACAAAGTTGTAACCTAAGCGTTTGGCATCCAGGACACGCGCCCGGATCAATGCCCGTTGCACACCACGACCCCGGAATGCGGGTGTTGTGCTGTCGATGTAGATATGAGCAACTCGCCCGTACTCTGTCTCCATGAAAGCCATAGCACCACATCCTGCAATCTGGCCATCAATCTTGGCCAGGTAGAGAACTGTATCGGTTCGCAGGGCAGCCATCTCTGCCACGGCGCGCAGGAATGTCACTGGACGGCCGCCGTCCATGAAGCCGGCAACAGAGTTGTGGATGAAGGCTGCCATTCCGGCTTCTGTGGCCGGTGCTCTGGAAACCCGTGTGTCAAAGCCAAATGTGTATTCTGGCTCTTGGTCCATGTTGACGGGAATATCATTTAGAGAGCGAGCGTAGATGTTGAGGAAGCTGTCGACTCCGTATCCGCGGACGGCCAGCATCTGCAAAGCACTGGGGTCGGCATAGGGGCAAAGAAGAACCGAGACGGGCAGGTTGGATGCACGGTGAAGGTCTTCGAGCTCACGGATGTCATAGTCGGTCACAGGGCCCTCCATGCCTAGACCCAAAGTGCGGTTGACTTGTTGGCCAAGAAAGGGGATGGTGAGAGCAGCCACACCACCGCTTGGGACGTGATGAAGGTTGAGGTCTTCGTTGGGGAATAGCTGCTTGCTGGCATCGACCTGGCGACCCAGATGGATCATATGGGCTTCTTCGATGTGGTGGATGGTGTCGAGGCTGAATGCCGGTGCTGGTGCCGCAACCGACTTGGTAGGAGCCGTCGGCTTCCGGTGTTCTGCGGTGTAGAGAGCACTGTATGAGACTAGCATGGTGGCGGTAGAGATGTAAAAAGTTCCCAAGGCTATGGATAAATAACAACTTAGGAAGAATGTCAAACGAGATATAAGATTTAACGACAGTAGGAAGAATGAGATTGAAGATTGATAAAGCAGATGAGAGTGATTCAGATTTAAGACCCTCTTGATCCTGAGTCCAGGCAGCTCCGGGGTCGATATATGAATGTCGATGCTGCCTCCGACTATCACTTCACAAGCTATCTACCGTCTTGGCAGAGTCCATCAGGAATGCTAATTGCGTACTCTAGAAAAAGAAAGAAGCACAGAAAAATAAAAAAATAAAAAAAGACAGTTCGGGCATGTCAACCCATCTGGGAAGGTAGACAAAAAGAGCGTAATCCAGACTCCTGTATTGTATTCAATACGGAAGATCCTGAAGATCGGCTGATGCAGCGTGGCGCTGTGGTGTATCCAAGTACTTTTTCTGTTTCTGGATTGATTGCAATTGGCATAGGGGATTGCGGCAGATGGCTCATAGTGTTCCATTATTAGCCCGTGCATCATTTGCGTCCCAGTGAAACGAGTCGATCTCCAAGCGACGGTTTGATCCCTTTTCCTTGCAGGTGCCGAGTTTTGCTTCTTGATTCGGCATGGGATGATGTGTCTCGAACCATCCTGTGATTTTCCTTCTCAGGCTCGCCCCATTGCTTTCTTGGCAACCCTCTTCCGGAATCCAAAGGGTAGGGGGGGTTGGTTTGCTTCGTCATTGTGGGATACGTGCTATCCAAGGGAGAAAGCATAAGAGTTTTCATTGTGTGTGCACGAATAAAACAGGGTCTAGTTGCGAACACCAATTAAACTGTATTACTACCAGCACGTTGTGACAGCAGTGACGGTCGGGTTAAGCAACAACCCCCGTCAACCGGTTTGGCTTGGGCCGATGCTTGGCCTGGTTCCTTACAGAAGCTAGCTTTTCCTCGAACAATAGCTACCGTCTCGTATATAGAGGAGTCGGGACGGAACGGGGAGCTCAAGAGTGATCATTCCTTGGGCTTGGCAAAAACGGGAGGGACTGCGAATCGCCTTCCATTGCCCCGGAACCCGAAAATGGATCACACGGCCGGCCGATGGATAATAGACCCGCGGGAGGGAAGCCGGTGGGGGAGTGGCGTCATGCGGTCCCCGGGGCGGCGGTCTTGGCAGTGGATTGATGATGAACACTGCAGGAATACTACTAATAGTGCAATGCAATTATACACAATGTGAGTAACCCGCTTTAGTCATGAATCCACACACAGGGGATTTATGACCAGGGTTGTGATCCCACACTAGGGTTTGACTGGCTGAGACTGCCCCAAAAAAGAACAAGCATTGATCGTCCCCCAGTCTCCATTCAATCCCCATTCGATACAAGCAATGCGTAGAAATAAGTGGAGCGGATTCTAGACCTTGAAAGAAAAAGAAAAAGAGACAGCCGAAATCCTGATCCGCAATGCTACTGGTAAACTAGTCAAAAGCACGTACGGGGTGAGTTATTATGACGAGGTGAGAGAGAATACGAGGGTCCTCTACAGGGAATCCCACAGCAAAATCGCCGAGATACGGAATATACCAGCCACGAGTTTGTGACGCGCAGAGAAGGTTTTTTTTTTTTTTTTTTTTTTTTTTTTTTTTTTTTTTTTTTTTTTTTTTTTTTTTTTTTT